>NC_089199.1:25347589-25420089 GCF_963930695.1 Labrus bergylta
TTGAGGTGTTTAGGATCAAGCATAATAACTTCAGTCTTCTCTCAGTTAAAGTTAAAGATCCAATCAGTAAGATGTGTTGTGAGTGAAATGATAAAGTGAGCTTACTGTGTGATCAGACATTAAGGAAACATGCTATGTTGAAGTGCTGGCTTCTCTGACAGAGTATGTCCTCCTTCTAACTTTAGATTCTGGTCCTGAATGCTCTGGATTTGTTTGGACCAGAGAAGGTAGGCGGTTTTAAGACACCCCCCCACACGGCCGCTTTGGACGCCCCTCGGTTTGCCAGATATGAGAGCAGTTATCAGGTCAAACCAACAGGTGTTGCAGCGATGGAAAAGAGAACTGGTTCAGAAAGTGATTGTACCCGACCTAAACTCTCTACAATGAGTCCGTCCTGCTGACTGTGGGGGTTTGTTACCTCTGAGACTCTTGTCCTGCTGTTGAGGAAGTTTTAGAAACTTGACCTCACATAAAGATTCAGGAGACTCAGATGTCTTAAGTTGAAGTCGTTTATGACTCATGAGGAGAAACGGCATTAACAGCTCACGTGATCGAGAGGCCGGTTCAGTCGGGCCGTCCCGTAGACTCGGTCTCCTCCAGCTCAGGATGTCGCATGTTACCTCCTCAACCTAAAGCTTCTGACTGACACTTTAAGAATGTGAGGTCAGAGACACTAAGTCTGTAAAACAAGCCAGATATTAGGGGAGACGCTACAAAGTGACCTTGGTTGTCGTGGTAACCGTCAAGTCAAACCAAAGGAATGAGCTACGTGCATGTCTACAGAGATACAGAAACTCCATCTACGACCACATCAGAGCAGCTCGGACGAGCCCAGGCGGGACTTTTAGACAACGGGTCGGCTCAGAATCTGCTGCTCATGAATTCTGTACTCATGTCCAGTTTGTCCAAACTTGATGGTTTCTGCTTCACATGAGGACAATCGGTGACTCTGGTGTCCTCCCTGACTGCACGCCATCGCCCTGCAGCTGCAGCCAGCAGATAAGAGCTGCGCTTCATCACACATAAAGAATCCTGTCATCAATTAAACATATCTCTGCTCTATGTGATAAACAGACTCCATGGAGCCACCACACCAACCTCATGTTAGAAGTTGATAATGAGAAACACAAAGTGCACTGTCAGCCTCTCAGAGGTCGTGAGGAATAAAGAACAGGACAGAATAAACTTTATATAACCCCCCCCCCCCAGAGTAAAGGTCTCTCTGATTCAGGACGTTCAGCAGCTGTTTCAGTCCAAAACAAACTGAGGACTCTGCGTTCCTCACACAGAACACATGATCCAGGTCAATCGATAATAATATGTTGACCTTTGACCTGTGTCAACACCGGAGAAAAACTTCATTCAGCTTAACTTCGCCTACTGACCAATCAGGTCTCTTCATCGAAGCACCATCGATGAGCCAGAAAACAAAGAATCCAAAAATGTTCTGCAGCCTCACCTTCTACACGCCCGAGTGTTCCCCTGACAGCCTTTTATTATCAAAGTTAATTGCTAACCATGACAATTATGAGAAGAGAAGTAAACCTGCTGAGTCAGGAATCAGAGCAGAGTTCACCCCCTGTATGATCACACTCAAACATTTAATTTAGGGAGAAATGAAACTCCAGTCTGCAGCTGGAACACGTTTCACTGAATCAGAGTTCACAGCCTGCATGATCACCCTGATACAGGAAGTTTCAAACAAAGATCAGAGCCAGGCTGCATACTCTTCAGAAACAGGAAGTCAGAGAAACAAACAAACCAGTGGCCGACACTGACGGGGTAATCTGAATCTGTCCCCCCACAGAATGTGAGAGTGTGTGAGTGTGTGTGAGAGTGTGAGAGTGTGTATGTGTGTGTGTGTGTGTGAGAGAGAGTGTGTGAGAGTTTCACACACACTCACACACTCTCACACTCACAAGTGTGTCACAAGTTAGTAACATTTTGCACGGATCAATGATTTATCTGTTGAAGTTAACTTAGCTTGTTATGGATAGATGATAGTAACATCTGTGTTTACTAATTCCTAATCAATATCTTGAGTTAACATCATTTATTTCCACTGTACATTGATTAGATAAAGATTATTCTTTTTAAGAAAATAATCAGTGTAAGTAATACACTTCTTATCTTATCACTTCTTATCTTCTTCTCCTGAGTTGCATATATCATATATCAAACTGTATTGTGGGCTCATGTTTTTTGTATGGGTGGGATATGTATGTATATATGTGTTGTGTTGTGTGTTTGTATGTATGCTGGCTGCTGGAACACCTAAATTTCCCTGCTGGGATGAATAAAGTATATCTTATCTTATCTTATCTTATATGTTGTTGGACACAAAACCTACTTTTATATTTTTTGACATCTTTGTGTACTTAGTTAGCGTTCACCCTAGTCGATTTAAATGTTTACTTTCCTCCTCCTGTTGTCATTAATAGTTTTAAGCACTTTCCTTCAGAGTATTGATGTCTAAGAGCCTCACTGTATAGATAGTTGTGCAATGCTGTAGGTGTGGCTGTTAGGAAAACGTTTGGGCTCACCTGTAAAACTATGCTGAGGTTTCTGTACTACTCTGAAGAGAAAATAACATTTTGTTTTCACACAATATTATAAAATGCAGATTGTTTAACAAACGCTCATCTTCTCTCTCCAGATGCAATTTTAAAACAATTAAAGCATCCCCTGCCGTCCCGTCTGTGGCCACTTCTGCTCCCTGCACTGCTTGATATTGTTTGTTCTGTTACACTAGTTATTTGTTTGTTTATTTATAAGAAATATTAGTGTTATTACCATTTTATTCACGCTTTTTTGGAAGTTTTTTTTTTTTTAAATAAAGAAATTCTGTTAAATATAAGGATGTATGCCAGTTTTGTGGATGAATATCGTCTTTGGTGGTCAAACTGGCTGCAATATAAGAGACAACCGCTAAAATCTTGACTAAGGCACCAAAATGATGAGGGCCGGCTCTGGTGAGAGTGTGTGAGAGTGTGTTTGTGTGTGCGCGCGCGCGTGGGATAGCGGGTTAATGTGTTTGGTTTCTTCTCATGTTTGAGCTGAAAATTTGACTAATTCAACAGCTTTAAGGCAATAACCTGCCACTGACGACAAACCGCAGAAACGAAACTTAAGAGATGCAGACTCCTCCTCTCTCTCTCTCTCTCACACACACACACACACACCCAGTCTCTTCACTCGGACACCTGAGGCTACTGACTGCACGCGCTGCTGCTGCTGCTGCTCCTCTCCATAACACGGAGGAGGTCAGTGCGTCTGCGCGATGTGACACAAATGAAGATCAGACGGTTCACGGTAAGAGTTCTTCTTCTACTTCTACTTGTTTTTGTTGGCCTGACGTCACACTCAGTGTTTATAGATCTCAGCAGACTCTAAACAGAACAGAGACTTAGATATGAATACTTCTGCTCTCCCAAAGTAATGCACCGGGTATCCTAACCGTGACCGACGCGAGTGATACCTCTTCAGGTATGAGTAGGAAATACATTCAAGAATCTGAAAATGAAATAGAGAATAAGCAGTGAGAGTAAGATTAAGAAGTTTACAAAGCGCAGTATGTTAAACTGTAGATATTTCACTTCCTGCTAATTGGAGCCTGTAGTTCTCTGACGTCATTCTGATGGTCTGTTTCCGCCTCCAGCTGTTTTTTTTTTAACATTACACAACAGCGCCCTCTAGTGGATTAAAGTCGCACTGTGACCCTTTCAGATATCTAACAAAACAAAAAAAAAAACTTTTTCACTTCGTCCCAAATGTTTCCACACATTTCCAGAAAGAACCAACACACACACATCTCTCTCTCTCTCTATGTATATATATGACAGGTGGTCAATTCCAAACACGACCATCAGAAGTGTTCAGGTGTGTTTGGTGTATGATTGTTTTATTTTGAAGGTAAAAATGTGCAGAGGGATGCTCTTTGTATTCGGGGATTTAGAACGATCGGAGAGGGAGAGAGTAAACAACACACTGAAACAAACACAGTAACACTACGACACTGTGAAGAAGAAATCCCTGCAGAGGCTTAGAATAGAACACTTAGAATAACAACCTGAGCCGGTGAGGGACAAAAACAACAGACCCTGTTCCACCTTTTGAAACAGTCCCCTGTGGTCTAAATGACACATCTGTGCTGTGCTTTGGTCAAAATATAACATGAATCAAGCACCAGAGGAGGTTTGTGACCCTGTATGAACCAGCTCTCTCAGAACGCTCCGTTTTGGTGTGTGTGTCTCTTTAAATGCAATGAGGCCCCCCCCCCCCCCCCCCCACCCGAGTAGACGTCACTCCTCTGTAGCAAGAATAAAAATGGTGGACCTGTGCAAAAGTTTTGTTCTAAACTGGGGGTGGAGACCATGGGTGGAGATACCAGGGGAGGGGAGGGTTTTTTTTTTAACCAGAATCCCACTGTGACATCACAAGGAGAGCACATTTGTGTTGTAAGACTTATGCAGACCACAAACAAAAGGACTGGATGGGTTTATTTCACATTTTGTTGGTCAGTAGACACTCAGGTTACCCAAATATATGTTCAAAAACACTGAAGAAGTTTTCATTATATGTCCCCTTTAACAACTTCTTTTTGTGCTCTCTTTTCGTCTTTTCTGTTTTTTCAGACGTATTGGAGCGAACTCGGACACTTGTCAGCCTTCGATCAGAAAATTATTCCATCTCATCAGACATTTCTTTCTTTAAGTCAAAGATCATCAGATTTATAACTGAACCATAAGAAAACAGTTTGCAGGGCGACCCCCCTCGCGCCTGCGTACATCTGCTCTCTTTTACGAGAGATTATGAGAGATTCATCATGTCAGCCAGCGAGTACAAACTTGCTCCTCTGTTATCCACACATTCCCTCAGACTGGTGTGTCCTCGATGCTCCGTCCAGCAGCGAGAAATAACGTACACGTTGACGTCAGTGCAGCATCAGTGTGAGCGCAGCGTCCTGCTCTGCAAAGCCAGGGATGGCCACACGTGGAGGCCCGTTTCCAGGCGTCCCAAGTTCCCCAACCCGAGCCGCTACGAGGTGTGTTACTACTTCAAGGAGGGCTCTGGATGCAGGGAACACAAGAACCGCTGCACCTTTGCCAGGAGTGACGAGGAAGCTGCCGTGTGGATGTTTGAGAAGCAACACGGAGTGGATCATTCCCTCCTATGTCACCTGATCGCTCAGACCGAGAGAGTGTCTGATCCATCCGACTCCAACCAACCTGACATCCTAAACACTCTAGATCTGAAGGCTGCCTGTGAACTGTGTTGTACCAAATACAAAGAAATCACCTACACTGTTCAGTCAGTAACTCACAAGTGTAGAAGAAATCTGCTTTTAGCCAAATTCAAATCCTCTCAGCAGTGGCGCCCCGTCTCTGAGCGTCCCACATCCGGACAGTTTGGTCGCAATGTTTTCTACAAAGAATGTCTGTACTTCAGTGAGGGCTTTGGATGCTCTCAACACGGAGACAATTGCACCTTTGCTCGAAGCTTTGAGGAGGCGACGGTGTGGAACCATATCAGAGACGAGGACATGGACAGAGACGAGTTCATGAGACTCATCATTAAGTCTGAGGCAGCTTCAACTCCTGAACACGCAGCTCAGAGCATCCTCCAACAGTGTCCAGGGGAATTCATGGAGCTGTGTAGAGACTGCTTTCAAGACAAAAAACTGACAGGCAAAAGGTGGAACGCTACCTGTTCAGCAGACGCAGCGCACATCTGGGAGCCTGTCTTAGTCCATCACCTGTCAGGGAACGGCGGGAAGCAGGTCTACAGCCAGGTGCGCCCTATTCCACCAAACTGTCCCTTTGACTTCTGCAGCCACGTCCAGCAGGGGAAGCCCTGCTGGCACACGGCCGGTCAATGCCGCTCCGCCCAGAGCGAGGTGGAGATGTTGGTGTGGAGGGCGGAGCACGGCGGGCTGCCCGTGCGGCCTCATCTTCTCCAGCTGAGCCAGAAGGATCAGTCAAAGCACAAACAAGGCACCATGTACTGCAAAGTCTGCCTGCTGAACCTGTCCTCCCCCGAGAGCTTCTACAAGCACTGCTCCTCTCTGGAGCATGCTCAGTTACTGTGTGAGGACACCACCACCAGATGGAGAGGGCGGCGGCCACCACACGGCCAGCGAGCTGACTTCAGGCTGTGCGAGAGGTAAACCACACGACTGATTTACACGTCAAACACTCGTGCACTCTGTCTCCCTGATTGTTTAACACCAACAGCTTCATCCACCTGTTTTAACGTCTGACACTGGGATCTGATTGGCTGCAGGGTTTCCATTAAATCCTTATTGCTAGGGATTATGGGTTTAAAAATGTAGACTTTGTAATCTTTGAACACCAGTGTTGTCAATCCAAAATGTGTACAGATGTTGAAAGGTTTCAAAGAGTGCTGTCAGTGTTGTGAAGCATTGTGCTGAATCAGCTGTTTGAATGTGTCCTCCATCCTTTAGACCCCTGACATGTGAGTATGGCAGCAAGTGCCCCAAAGCTCATTCTGTGGAGGAGCTGCAGGAGTGGATGATGCGAGCTGCAGAGGAGAAGGAGATCAGAGACAACATGGACGCTCAGGGTCTCATGTGCTATAATGAAAAGCTCCTGGAGGAGTATAGAAACAGCAGCAACGAGGTGCACATCGTGAGTACCACACTGTTATCCTGTTTCTCTTTGAACACGATCAGACTAAAAGATAAGAAGAGCTCTCACACTCATCAATCAGACTTAAAACTAAGAGGCCAAAGCCTGGTCCCCCCAACACATGTTTAAAAACAGATGTTTACAACCTGAACAAATGTTTACAAACAGATCTTTACAACCTGAACAGATGTTTACAAACAGATGATTACAAACAGATCTTTACAAACAGATCTTTACAAACAGATGTTTACAATCTTAACAGATGTTTACAATCTGAACAAATATTTACAATTTGAACAGATGTTTACAACCTGAACAGATGTTTACAAACAGATGTTTACAAACAGATGTTTACAACCTGAACAGATGTTTACAAACAGATGTTTACAAACAGATGTTTACAACCTGAACAGATGTTTACAAACAGATGATTACAAACAGATCTTTACAAACAGATGTTTACAACCTGAACAGATGTTTACAATCTTAACAGATGTTTACAATCTAAACAGATATTTACAATCTGAACAGATGTTTACAACCTGAACAGATGTTTACAAACAGATGTTTACAACCCGAACAGATGTTTACAATCTGAACAGATGTTTACAACCTGAACAGATGTTTACAACCCAAACAGATGTTTACAAACAGATGTTTACAAAAAGATGTTTACAATCTGAACAGATGTTTACAAACAGATGTTTACTACCTGAACAGATGTGTAAACTGAGAGAGAGTCCACACATGGCGATTAATAATGAGAGAAGTTTAGTTAGTGTGAGGAGGGCGACGATGTGTCCCAAACAGCTGCTCACACACAGATTCATTCAGAGTCCGGACTCTGAACTCTGGAAATCTCACTAAATCTCTCTTTGGAGTTTTTACTGAAAATTCACAAATAAAAAGTAAAAAACTCTGGATAAAGTCGTGAAGACGGCATGAACGTGTTCTGTACATGTTACAGAGCAAGGAGAATAAATATTGATTTCCCTCCTTCTTCAGTCAACTCACTTCCTCAGGGTTCCCCCCAATATTATACATGTTAAAGGGTCACTTATTCTTTAAAATCCTCTTCCCCATGTTCCTCTAACTTTAATATGTGTCTCTAGTCTGTCTACAAACCCCCCAATGATGAGAAAAGTCCATCCTCTCCGTCTTCTGCCTGCTCCACTTTTCAGAAAATGTGTGCTCAAACAGGCTGTTTGGAGATTTTCCCTTCATGAAATCACAAAGGGCAGTAACCCCTCCCCCAGGTGGGTGACACTCCCACAGCTGGGTGTTTGTTCTGTCTTTTGAGTCTGCCTTCTCACCGTAAACAATACAACATGGAGCAAGAAAGCCTGAGACACGCAAGCCCTTCCAGAGAGGGGGCATGGTCAGACACCGCTCATTTACATATGTAAAGGTACAGACACAGAAACAGCCTGTTCTGAGCAGGGCTGAAATAGAGGAGTTTATAGGCATGATCAAATACAGGATCAGAGTGGATTTAGAACAAGAAACTTCACACACGTTTTGAGGAGCTCTGAGACTTATTTAAACTGGTTGAAGAGGAGGAGGGTATGTCACCTTTAACAATAACTTCCTTCTGAACTGATCAGATCACTGCTAATACCTCACATAACAGGAACATCTGGCAAGATCATCTTCAGAATTGTTTAAACATCTGGACTGTCAGAAGGAGAGAATCAGGCTCAAGTCGGACCCTTTAGCTTGTCATGTCCGTTACTGGCCTTCGTCCCTACAGTGTGTATCACATGCAGAGATAATATTTAGGAATAATTAATATATCTGATTTTTAAACACAACAATCTCATTTGAGAGAATGTAACTGTCACTGTTGAACAGATATCAGAACAAGTTGACGAAGTCAGCATCTCCTGTGATGAAGATTTAAGCGTTCAGCGTGAACAGGTCGATGGAACACTGCAGTGGCACTTCCAGGTGGAAACAGAGGTAAGACTTTTACAGCTAGTTTTTACATTAGCTGTATAACTTTGCTCATGTACACAGTTAACTTCAGCAGCAGGAACATTTTGGTAGACAGTAGAGGCGCTCTCTGCAGCACCAAACAGACTACCTGGTAAAGAGCTCAACAGTTTGGTTCGGGAAGTAACTAGCCCCTTCATTTTCTCCATAGTGGATTTGATTATTAGCCATGATGTCATAACCATCACAGGTAGACTGACCACGAGCTACCTGAGTGTGAAACGATGGTTTATGTTCCTGTAGGAGACACAAGTTGATATCGACCTTTAAGAACAACACAGTTTATTCACCATGTTGGGTAAAAGAACTACACTACCCATGATCATAGAGTGTCACAGCGACGTCTCTGATTGGTGGAGCTCGCTGTTACCATGGCAATGTTTCCCACCCCTCAGCGTTGTATGCTAGCAGGCTAGCTAGCTAGTTAGTTAACAGTAAATGTGCTAATAGCGAATGTAGTTTATTCAACAACACAAACTACAACACATGTATGAACAGTATAAACATGATAACAACGACCAACGTTACATTAAGAAGAAGAGGGAAAATTTTCAATGGATTGTGGGATATGTAGTGTATTGACTCCTGATAAAAAACATGTACACAGTCTTGTACCTTTTTCTCATTTTTTTTTAATGCCGATTTTTTGCACCAATCAAATGTTTTTCAGTCACCGAACAATCAGTGTTAACTCCAGTGTGCACTACGACCTGATGTGTGTTTACACCAGAAATTACATTATAGCAAAGATCCACATCCTGGCAGAATGTAATACGAGTGACAGTATTGATACCTGTTTAGCGCCTCCTGTAGTACAATGACAACATTACTTCATTAAAGGCTTTTTATGCGATTTTTCACACTTAAATGTAATAGAAATCAAGTATATCCTCTGAAAATAACTCTGTGAGTCATGACTGTCTACAATGAGTGTAACACCCAAGTCTCACTGTCTGTGATGCTTTCCAAGTCCTATATTCAGTTTGTTTACATCGCCGGGAAGGCCGGCCGGCTCCTCCCCTCGCGTATAAAAGTTGTTTAATTGAGGGACTAGAGGAAAGAAGAATAACATACTGTACTCACTGATTAACTGTGTTTCTAGATCATGGTAATTTCGGGTAAATTTACATGCAGTGTGAAGATCGCATGCTAACACAACAATGCACCGCGAGTTGTTTTGGTTTCATGCTGGTGCTCAAGGACATCTGCTGGATCAATAAATCACATATAAAGCCTTTAAGGCGCTGTTGTGGAACCCATATCTGTAAATGTTCCTGTCTTCTCAGATGTTCATTGGATGGGTGTTAGGTATAAATATTCCTTTATAAATTATCCACTACATTTGGATCTAGTAACAAAGTGTATGGGTCAGTTAGGAGCCTTGTAGACCTGAACAGGACTCATCGTACACTCAGCGAACAGGTGTGGGCTAAGTAACAGGTAAACACAACACAGGAAACAAACATGGCTGTAGCATCATGGATACCAACAAAATCATTCGGGAAGACTAATTTGAAGTTAAAAACTGTCAGACAAGCTACTAATCGCCACTTCTCTTTACAGAGACAACTTGTGCATGTTGCACTCCTGAAGCAAGAACCAGGCGCTTCATTCAGCCTCGGTAACATGAGTTCTAGTCCCTGCATCTACTTGTCAGGAAAACACTTTCTCGTAGAGGACACGACCTACGACATCACCGTGTCTTTTACATCAACCAACCCTGGACTGTACGAACAATGGTTAGTGCTGGATTTTGGTATGAGACCTGTTCTGCTGAAGAAGTTCAGAGTAAGAGTAGGACAGCAGCTGGTCTTGGATGAAACCGAAGACCCAGCTGTGAACCCAAGAGCCACCTTTCAAACTGCTGAGCGTTGGCATCGAGGGAACAGGGTCATTATTCCAGGTTTGTCCAGGACAGAAGAGCAGGAGGAGCTGTTGAAGGAGTACAAACCTCCGCAGATTAACTTCCTGTATAAATCCTCCAGAACCAACCAGACCCCTCTGAATCATGAGAACTACAGAGAGAGAATGCACCACTTCCTTTATGATGAGGAACGAGCAGAGGACCAGGTTGTTTCAAGGTAAGACACTTAAATCCTTATTTTCCTTTTACTCCCAATTTCCACATATTCCGTGCTTGCCGCCATTTGCTACCACTCTAGTCAATGACTGTGATTTCCACAGCGCAAGTCGCTGACGGACCACGCCGTGCACAGAGCATGGGGAAATTGGGAGGTTACAAAGAAAAAATTTCAACATATTTATGAATCAATTCTGAACCCTTTCCTTTATATCCTTTAGACTAAATGTTCGTGGTGAAATCACAACTCTGGATACTTTGACGAGCACACAATTTGGCACTATGATAGCTCCTCTAGGACAACTCTACTGTGCTGTCTCGATTTCTTGTAACCTCACTCCAGACACCCCCGAAGGACAGGTTCTAAAGCGCAGCATCAAGTCCGGCCTAATCGCCCCAATATCTTCAAACGGGACAAACTCAAAGGTCTACGAAGCCACCATTCTGCAGGACAAAACAAGTGAGAACAACATGTATTTGCAGCTGTCTAAAAAATGCTGCACTGATCTGTCACTCGAGGGAAATCAAACGTATCAAATGGAGGTACAGTTTCAGCTGGACCGCTTCAGCTTCTGCACCATGCACAAGGCTGTAGACCTCCTTCCTGATACCAAAAGAGTGCTACCAGACCTCAAAGATTGTACAGTTCCTCAAAGTGATATTCTCCACAAGAAGCTGAACCCAAAGCAGCAGTCAGCAATCAGCTTCATCACGGGGAACTCCATTGTCCCCAGAAATGTGGCACCGCTCCTCATTTACGGACCGTTTGGAACTGGGAAAACGTTCACCCTCGCTACTGCAGCCAGGGAGCTGTGTAAGCAGCCTCACAGCAAAGTGCTGATCTGCACCTACACCAACAGGTAAAACATCCCACTGATGACTATAGATTCACCGTTTAACACTTTTGTGATGTTTGATGAAAACCCTAATGTTCAGACTACAGGCCATGGTGCTGCCGTCATAGATACACCAGCATGACGCTCAACAGAGATGCTCAATTACAGATTGAAATAAGTGTATTCTCTCTATCAGCAGCTCCTCGTCTCATTGCTCGTTAACGCTGTGACCACAAACTGCTACCTCATAAATACTGCATTTATCTGCTGTCATTTACTTTTTCTTTTCAATATAAATCACAGAAAGATGGGCTCCATGAGAAGCCAGTTATAGTGTACAGAATGTAACTGCCTGTTTTCCTTCCGTATGTTGTAATAATATAAATGCTAAATCAATCAGCATCAGGGGAAAAGTGGTCTTCCCCCTCCTGCTTGTCTACTTGTATGCTCCCTCTTTGGGATTTAGGATGCCTGACTATGTCTTGACCTGATTGTCTGGACTTCTTTTGAACGTTGTTGAAAATATATTTTATATAGCAACACAAACATGTACTGAAGTCCTTTACATCATTTCATTTCAGTTCGGCAGATCTTTATGTCAGAGATCACCTCCATCCCTTCATTGATGGAAGAAATGATGGATTGAGGCCTCTTCGAATAAAAGCAAACAAACATGGGAAGGCTCTGTTTGCCACAGATGCGATAACTCTGAAATACTGCCTCCTTTCTGAGGATGGACAGTGTTTTCTGCCACCAACCAAAGCTGCTCTAGATCGCCACAAAATAGTCATAACCACGACATCAATGGCAAGACGTTTTGTAGACCTAAAGCTCCCAGAGGGATACTTCACCCACATCCTTATTGATGAGGCCTCTCAGATGCTGGAGTGTGAAGCTCTGTTGGCCCTTGGTCTTGCAGGACCGGACACTAGAGTGGTTTTGGCTGGAGACCACATGCAAATGGGGCCAAAGCTTTTCTCGGTCGATGACCATCACCGTTCAAATCAAACGCTCCTCAATCGCTTGTTCCACTACTATCAAGGCCAGAAATGTGACGCTGCACACAACAGTCGAATCATTTTCAGTGAAAACTACCGCTCAACATCAGAGATTGTGGAGTTTGTGTCCACTTTTTTCTACGTTGGTAAAAATGATGTCATCAAAGCTGCTGGAAATATCCCAGCTCCTGCCAACGGCCATGCCCTCAAGTTTTACCATGTTAGGGGAGAGTGTCTCTTGGACACGGTGTCTTTGTCTTGGTACAACAAAGAAGAGGTAACCAAAGTGGTTGAAGCAGTGGAAGAGATTATCAAACAGTGGCCATCGACCTGGGGGGCCAAAGACCAAGGCTCAATCTGTGTCCTGTCAGAGGGGATTCAGGTAAACGTTAGCGTTGTCAAAAGATGGAATATCATCATAATATAATGTACATTTCTGCCAAAATGAAACTGCCTGTTAGATACAGTCAGTTTTAATCATGTTTATTTTATTGTTCAAAGGTACGGAAAATTCGGAAAGCCCTATCGAAAAGACGCATTCATGGAGTCTGTGTTGAGAATCTTACAAATGTGCAAGGTAGTTACAATGCAGCTGTCCTAAATCTCCTGCATGATTATCCCATTATGTTGGATAGAAAGAATTGCTGAAGTCATGTTATATTTATATAACTGTTCATATATTTAATTGTCATTTTAGCTTAATCAACATTGTCTTCATTTGTTAACAGGTAAACAGTTCAGGGCAGTGGTAATAACAGCTGTTCAAACACGTGACAGCCTGAAGACGTCTCACCTGGCTGGTCTGGAGCTGTTCAATGATGCCCGTGTGTTAAACACTGCGATGACCAGGGCTCAGTCCCAGGTGGTAGTGGTTGGAGATTCCGCTGCGCTCTGTTGCTTTGGGAAATGCTCTGCAGTCTGGAAGAGCTACATAGACCATTGCATCAGCAACAACAGCGTTGAACCAAAGCATTTCACCAAAGACTTCTTTGAAAAAGACGTAATGGAAACGGCAAGGTTTAAGAAGACTGAACATGCAGAAGAGAGTGAAGGACTCAATGACACAATACTTCAAGAACTGAAAGATGAATATATAAAGCTGGAATCAGAATACAGTTCAAATGAAGACACAGTGCAAGGAAAAGACATCAATCACCAAAAGTTCAGCTCATCGTACAGTAAGATCTATGGTGGGAAAGACCTGTTGGAGTCATGTAACAATCAACCAGAGGAGTACACACAGGGGAAGGTGTTCAGGGAGTCATCTAACAGAGGTTACGTCATTCCATTTCATAACCCTGCCAGACATTTTCTCATTAAGGGAAGGGCCAACATGGGTAATGTCTTCACTGGAGACGAAGTGGTCTTACAATCAACAAAAGTGGTCAGCATCACCAAAGAGGCAGAATCAGCCCGTGTACTTGTGTGCTTGCTTGAGGATGAGGATTACAGCAAACCAAGACAAAATACTGAAAGTAAATTTGTCAAAAGGTTGATGATTCCTATTAAAAGATCTGAGCCCAAAATACGCATTCTGATCAACAAAAAAAGTCGAAACTTCCTGCCAATATGGGAGCGAACTATGCTGAGGACACCCGTGGCAAGTGAACGTATAAATGAAAAGCTCAGGCAGAATCATGTGTTCATGGTGAAAGTGATTGGCTGGAGAGAACCTTATCGTTTCCCTTTGGGCAAGGTCATCGAAATAATTCCAGTTGGCACATCTTTGATTGATGGACTACGGATCCTGAATGAGGAATTCAAAGTTGAACCCAATGTGTTAACATCAGATGATGATCTCTCAAAGGAAGATGAAGACAGGACAAGAAGAGAAAACTTAAGTGATGTGATCACTTTTACTGTTGATCCTGAAAAAGCAGAGGACTTGGATGATGCCATTAGTGTCAGGGAAATGGAAGACCAGTATGAATTGGGAATCCATATTGCAGATGTTGCAAGCTATGTTCAACTGGGCAGTAAATTAGATGTGTTTGCAAAAAAGCGTGGTACCAGTTATTACTGTAATGATGCGAAACCTAATCACATGTTCCCTGAAAACCTGAGCACTGGACATTTAAGTCTTCTCGAGGGTGAAGATCGCAGGGTCGTCTCATTGATGATCCGAGCAAACAAGCAAACAAATGAGATCATTGGACAGCCCAAATTCCAGCTGTCACAAATCAACTCGAATAAGAGGCTGTTCTATAGTGAGGCAGAAGAAGTGATCACTAAGAGACGTGGAACAGGACTTGAATTTAAAACAGTAGAAGACTGTGTGAGCATGGCGTACTGTTTTGCAAAAGCCCAGAGGAAGAAAAGACTTGTGGATTGGGCCTACTCCCAGTCTGATGAACAGAGAGTTCCCGGGAAGCGTAAAGCCCATCTGATGATCGAGGAGCTAAGTGTGTTATACAACACACATGCATCAATGACTTTGATTGGTTCAGACAAAACCAAGTGCTGCACACCCCTGCGCTGCCAGAAAGAACCGAATCCCGAAAAGATAAAAGAATTCAAAGAGAAATGTGGAGGATTGATCCCGCTGTCCTCTGCTGTGCGGCACAAAGTGGAACATAATGGAAAAGCCCCTAACTGTGAAAACTTTCCCATCCTCACTGAAGTGTGGAACAATATCCAATCTGCTGCTGAAGCTGATGATGTAGACACAATGGTTGACCTGATTGCTGCAGATGACATCCACCCTCTTCTCCAACCAGTCATTGATGAGTTCAGAAAGTGCTCTAGTAAAGCTCTTGTCGCCCCCTTTGGTTCCTCTGAATCCCAGGTTGGGCATTACTCTCTGAGTGTACCATTTTACACACAAGCATCATCACCGATAAGGCGCTACATGGACATCGTCTTGCAAAGACTTTTGCATTCTGTCATAAGCAACAGTGTTGTCCAGTACACTAAAGCGGAGATAACGAGTCTTTGCAATGAATTTGAGCTCAGCCTCACGAAGGCCAAGGAGCATGACCAAAAGGCTGAGCAGCTCTTCTACGCCGTGAACATGAAAAATCAAAGTGCTACTAAAGTAGCCTTTGTTGTCAGTGTGGATTCTTCCAAAGAAAGCTTTACAGTGTCATTTCCTTTTAACAAGAACATATCTAGAGAGAATCTCTCAATTATGTACAGGGATTTGCAGTTGTGGGACCAACCTAAGAATGTTGATGCACGTGTCAGACTTGCATGGAAAAGGCGGCTCTATGCAGTTGGCGACATGCAAATCCAAGAAGAGTTAAAAAGGCCAGACTGTGGTCCCTGTGTTGAGCTCCCTCTGACACTATGGAAAGACACTGTTGAAGCACTTGACAAAGAAGATTGGAAACTTACAAAGGATCTCATAATGAAAGGTTGCACAAAGAAGCTACAAGAAAATAATACTCTGCCTCAATCGTCTGAAAGACCTGATTCAGAGTCTGACACAGACAGCTCGGAGGAGAAAGAGGCACAAAGTGGGCATGAGGTGGAGATCAAACTTGACCTTAGGGTAGGTGACACTCTTCAGATCCAAATGACTTGGGAGCTAAAAAGAGGTTACTACATGCCTGCTGTTCAGTTGGTGCGTATTAAACCAAAGTTTGAGATTTGTGTGGAACACGTCCACAGTCCTATCACATGTTTCTCCAGATCTGCAGACAATCCATCAAACATTCAATACAGAAACATTGAGGAGTATGTACGTATCTGGAAACCACTGTGTGAGATGGAATCTGCTGCCAATGCAGTGAATGAAGAGGATAGCATCGTCATCGAGAACCTGGTGCTAACCTTCAAACAACAGCAGAGAGGAACCCTATCAGGAAGTTTCTTCTTATCGCAGGCATGGATCGATAAATGGGCCATTGAGTGTCACCTTTCACAGTGTTTTCTGTGCATACGCAAAAGAGGTCTGAAGTTGACTTCAACTCCAGAACACTCTGCACTGGTGGACCCAAAAGAGTTCACATGGGTGGCCCACGGTGTAACACGAAAAGTGGATCTGGAAAAAACTCCCAATAAAGGGAGTAACGTGGAGTTCAACATCAACTACCTGCCAATGGAGACCATTCCTGACTGTGTGTTTCAGAAGAACACTACTTTTACAGTGGAAATCATCCCAAAGCCCCTGCCAGACGTGTGAGTTAAGAGTTTTTGACTCTGATATTGAGGTTAATTGTCGATAAACAATTTCCTCTTCAGCTATATATTGTTGATGTACTTCTTCTTTTTTTGTAGCCGAAAAGAGAATGCAGTTGTTAGCATGACGTCTGCATCTGATCTCGTCCAGGCTATAGCACTTGGATTCTATCCAAGAGAGGGTAGGTCATTGTTTCATACATCAAGACTATTTGTAGACCTAACCTGTAGAGTCCGTTCCTGATTTGTCTAAATTTGATTCAACTACTTTTTCTTTTCTTGCAAACATTGAAGCTTCTTAATTTTTCTTTGCGGTAGATAAGGACGAGCCCTATAGGAGGACAGAGCTTGACAATGGACTGCCTGAGCTAAACCTGAGTCAACGTCTTGCTGTTAATAAAGCTCTAAATAATACCTTCACAGTCATCCAGGGACCACCTGGTAAGAGCGACAGCATTTATTCACCCTGATGCTTGACACCCTCTGCTGAGGCTAAAGCTATATTTCCTGTTTGTCTCTCAGGAACAGGAAAGACGGTTGTGGGTGTGTACTTGGTGTACTGTTTCTTTGAGCTGAACTCTCAGAACCCAAGAAAATCAGTCGACCCGAACGATAAGAACAAGAAAGAAATTATTCTCTACTGCGGCCCGTCCAACAAGTCTGTTGATGTTGTCGCAGGCAAGTTCCTCTGTGTCTTCACTGAAGTAACCCCCACATGATGTTGTGTTTTTCTTAACCGACTTCATGTATGTGTGTTTACTGTTGTTACACAGAGTACCTGGTAAGATTTGGGGGCAAAATAAAACCGCTCAGGGTGTATGGTCAACAAGTGGAGATGCTGGATTATCCTTATCCAGACGGCAACCTTCAGTTTCCCCGTAGTACACTCCGCCAAGCACGTGCCAAACCAGAGCTCAGGTACTGTAAACACACATACTCACTCTGTTAGTAATGAAAGAACTCCAAACTGATCCTGGCATATTTCACCTGGTTTTAGGAGCATCACTCTTCATCACCGCATGCGAGAGGACCAAAACCCTAACTCAGGAAAAATAAAAGAGTTTGACCAGCGAATCGAAGTCGCCCGTAGGACAAAGAACAAGTCAGACCAGCTGAGTGATGAAGAGGTTAAAGAGTAAGTTCAGATGCACTCTTTGTTTTTCATACAATGATACAAATACTCCAGCAGAGGGTGCCATAGGCTGTAAGAAACAGTCTGATTGTTTAGAAGTTTATAAGAAAGTCTTCCTACTTTTGATTTATTCCCTAGGTAGACATTCTCTTGATCAGTTCTCACGCTTTAGTTTCAGGTATTCTCCAACACATCATGAAGTCCATTTAGTCAATTATGCTCCATTTACTGCCAATTTCCACATTCTCTGACACGCCGCTGTCTGTCAGTGCTGCGCACTACGCCACCACTCGCTGCCACTCAAGTTAATGCTCCTGTTTCCACAGCAAGCGCCGCGGTCCTTCTCTGGAGTGTGCCAGCAGCACCACCATACTCTGCTCAGTTTCCAATACGCTGTGATTATATTTTTAACGGAGTACGCTGGCGTGGCGCTGATGGAATAGAGTGCACACGGACAATGTGGAACTTGTCTTTATGTTGTGATTCAAAGTGGAGTTATGCATATTTGCATTTATGTCAGATTTGAAAAAAGTGAGGGATCTTCAGTGTCCAGCCTCAGTTTGAATTTGAGGAACTGTTTGTGTTTCCTCTCAGGTACAAGAAACTCCTCAGAGATGCTCGGACATATGAGCTTGAACGCCATGACATTGTGCTGTGCACATGTACGCAGTCTTCCTCTCCGAACTTGGTGAAGACCGTGAGCGCTCGTCAGATCCTCATCGATGAAAGTGCGATGGCCACTGAACCCCAGACCCTGATTCCATTAGTCTGCAACAAACCAGAGAAGGTGTGCTTTCCTTTAAACCTGCCTGAGATTTAAACTAACACTCCTTAATGTATCTGAATGCTAATGATTAATGTTCCTTTGGTATGCCTTCTATACTTAATATTGCTCATAGACTAAAACTACGAGTCTAAAATAGAGTTTAATTATTACAATTGTTGGGGTCCTAAAGAGCGGGTTGCGGGTCACGATCTTTGGGGCTACCCACGGGCTAGACAGTCCATGTGTCTGGGATTGAGGAGAAAGGTTTGGTGCAGTTAATTAGGGAACCAGTTCATAGGGTTAACAGTTCAGAGGAAAACGAGGCATTTTAGTCTGGGCTTTAGTCTGCCTAACTATGTCTAACGCTAAGCATCAAAACATTAACAGGCATTAGCAAAGCTTTGCTGCTCAAGGTGCATGATTTAACAAAACAAATGAAACAAACAAAGAAGAGGAGGAGAGAAAGAGAAGAGTGTCAGGTGTAGATTTGTGGGCTAACTCCTAGCCTGGGCAGAAGTAAGCCTGTGGGATGGTGTTTGTGGCATGTAGGTGTGTAAATGTACATGTACATTATGTGTCTCACTACCAATATTAAAACACAAACCGGAACTCCGGTTATACCTACCCTTCTGTCTCAGGCTACGGCCATCCCGAGAGTTCCGTCCGGATCTGGTAGCGATCAGTTCTCCAGGCTGGAACCTACCCTGTGGTTGGCTCCCACCTTCACCCCTCTGGTTCTGTTGTCTATTCTGCCGGTGACGTGGTCTCTTATGCTTATTCCTAGCACGAGGCAACTTGTTGCCTTCACATGTTAGGTAACTATCATGTGTCACAAACCCTGGACGTAAGCGCGTGCTTACCTCCTGTGCGAATCTCTTTCATACTAAGCTGATGTGTACGACTATGCATGGTGACATCGTGCTGCACACAGCCGTGCAGATTGTGCATGAAGATGGACTTGAATGTTTGGTTCTCTTCCAAACCTGGAGCCTTACGTCCCTGGAAATATGCAGATCTTAGGCGCCAGTAATAATCTTGGGGGCCTCATGCTTCTGGTGCAAGACACTGAAAGCACTAAGAAGGGCAGATGCAGGGTCAGTGTAGGTGGAGTATTCCTGGCGCAAAGCATTGCAGAGTGCAGAGTACTGGTATTTGATCTCAGGCTGAAGGGTAGTTGTGAAGTCATGGACACTATTGGAAGTTGTCTTCCAGATCAGCCTGAGTTTTTCTCTTGTGGATGCATCAGGTAAATCACTGAGACACAGGTTAATCGCTCCGAGGTAGTCATTGATGCAGAGGTTTGAGTTATCTGGATCAAACCGCTCTACATCCTTTGCCATAGATTCAATGAGCCTTGTGTGCATTCTTTGATCTCTGGGTGAACAGGAGCCATCCAAGTCATCTGATGTTTCGATATTTCTTAGCTTTGAAGCATGCGGTGGTAACTGAAAGTTGGCCTGATGCTATGTCTGCCTGTGGGGGCTGAGAAGTCACCCTTTTTCCCATGGGGTGATTCAAACCTGTCACAGCTGTCTGGACTGGCCACACTCAAAGTCTTTGTTTTCAGGAATGGCAGGGAAAACAAGACTTCTTTTCTCAGTCCTTGGTTTATCCTGGCTGCTAGGTTCTTTTCTGAACTTTTTCAGCAGGGTTGTTTGATCTCTTAATGAGCTTGGTTCAAGATCAGAGCCGTATCCTGACTATGGGCCAGATTTACTAAAGGTTTGCGTGTCTTAAAACGTGCGCAAACTTGATACCACCTGCAAAAAAAGTGCTATCTGATCTACTAATGGCGCGCGGATTGCGTCTTTCAAATGAGCAGAACAACACACATTGTCCATTTAGTACGTTTGACTTAATGAATACGCAATATGGGGCGTTTCTGCCCTAACGTGCAAAATACTGGGAGGAGAAAATGCAAACAAGTTAAGTTAGTACACGCATTGTGATTTACCAAGCCTGACAAAAATTGCAATGATTGTGAAGGTGTCTGTATTTAACACCTTTGAAACGAACGTGCTAATCCAGGAGCACAGCGTTATGCACAACAGGCTGCTGTTATTGTAGTTAGGAGGAGACATCAAAGAAGGAATACAGATCGCGTTTTTCCCAACATTAATTTGATTCAATATTATAATCGTTAAGGAAGAGAAACACCATGATTAAACTACAGGCTATTGTTGCCATAGCCTACAGCCAAACAAAACTGAACATTCACAGCCTCTGAATTCTATAGAATTTCAACATTGATATTTATGTCTTCTTATTTCCCTCTTTTCACCAAAATTATATTTTAAACTGGGGATTTCCTTTTTTCGGGTTGCGCGTCTCTCCCCCAGCTCGTGCCCTCCGGTGCGCTCCTCTCCATAATACGCGCGTCACCTCCCTCTAAAGCCCGCTGCTGATACTCTGTAGGACGCTTGGATTGGGGGACCTCACCACTGTTTGTACCCCCGTCTTCAATACCTTTTTCCAGGGCATTTATGTCCGATCAGACACAGCACTGGTCAGCTGTCTGGTGCACAACAACGGCGAGTGGAGAGCGCCCGTGCCACAGAGGACACAGCTCGCACCTCCTGCGCAATGTATGACAGTTCATTCTTAAGATCAAGGGAAGAAAAGAGAGGCCCTGTTTAATGCCGATGTTTTCTTATAACCAAAATTTTCTTTGTAATATTCAGATTTATCTCCTATATAATACTTGAAAGTATTGTGTGTTCATTTGCCTCTTCCACTAATACCTATTTTGCACTTGCAGTCATCCTGCTTTCTGTCCAAACTCTCCGTGATGTAAACCAGTAGAACACGCAAAAGCCTAACTTAAGTAGTACCGCCTCCACAAGGTTTGCACCTGTTGTCATTCACGCAAATTTTCTTAGTAGAGCACCCGTAGAGCACCCGCAAAACGCCCACCAACCAAACGTGCAAACTTTTGGAGTGAACACGCAATTTAGTACTCTTTAATTGGGAGCTTAGTAAATCTGGCCCTATATGTCTTGCTCCATGCTTACCTGTGCTCCTTGAATAACGTCAAACACATCCAGCACTTTCTGGCAGTATTGAAGTGCTGAAGAAGAAATGTATTTTCCGCCTGCAGGGATTGGACCACATCCTGCAGGGTATGAACGTGATTCTGCAGGCTTTGATTATTTTCCTGCAGCGCTCCTTTTTGTACTTGCAGTTGGGTTAGCTGCAAAAATAACTTGCATTGGGAAAGAAGGAGGAGTTGTCCAAGAACATCCAGGATCATGCTTTGACTCTTGGTTCTGTGGTTGACATGATCAACTAGCTCCTTCAACTTCTTATCACAAATGCTAATTGAATAGCTAATCAGGTTGGCAATCTCCTCTAAGGAGAGGTGCATCAGACCAGCGACAGTTTCTTGCAGTGCTGTGTGGTCAGATCCAAAAGGAGTCTCAGCTCTTGGCTCACATAGGGTCTTGGCAAGCATTTTATCTGGAAAAACAGAACCCCAGTGAGCCATTGTTAGGAGAGCTGCTAAGCTAAACAAAGCTAATTCAACAGGAGAGCAAATCTGATCTAAGTTTCCAAACTGATCACTGAGCTCTATCCAGGAAGCTAGGTTAAACTAAACAAAGCTAAATCAATCGGAGAGTAACTTTGCTATAAATTTAAAACTGATCACTGCTCTATATCCTGGAAGTTTACGTGAGGGGATTCACTCCTCAATTCCTCTGGATTGGGGAAACTCATGACTCTCAGACAGCTGGCTATGCAACATTTATTTAGATTACTCTCTCATCTGGCCAAATGGCTGACTTGTTGTCTCAAACAACAAAGAGCACCAAAGTATGTTAAACTACTCAAGTCATTAAAACAAACAACTTGATATGTCGGCCTTACTTGAAATGAGAAGAACATTTTCACAAGAAATATATTCCTTTAGTAAATTACTTCAGGGTTAAAAGATGGACTATTGCAACAAAACAAGTTCCTTAAGAAAGTCACACTGGCTGCATCATTATGTCCAATTGTTGTATGGACACAAAGAGGACAAACAGTTATTACTTTAACCATTAACCAACAAAATACAACACAACTAAGCCACAGCTTGATGTCTGCTCCGCTTAAAAAACAAACAAAAATTAAATCTTCAAATGATAAGATAATTTTCTTCAGAAGAATTACTTTTAGGATTAAAAATTCAGATTACTGTGCATTAACAGTGCACTAAAGATGGTTTATTGAGAACCTCACATGGGGGAACATTTATATTGGGGTTTTACAGAGCTAATACGTGGGCAACATTTATGTTGGGTTTTATATAGTAAAATTTGGTTATTAAGTTAATATTTATTTATTTGTCTTTATTTACACTTGAAAATCATTTAGAGCATAGCTCTCATTTACAATGACGTCGAGCAAGATAAACAATGAAAATTAACAAACATACATATACATATATATGTACACATACACACATAAGCATATGCATATACTGTATACTTACACACATATATATTATATATTAGGGCTGGGAAACGATTAAAAGTTTTAATCGCGTTAATCGCATGAGTTCCTGTGATTAATCACGATTAATTGCATTGTTATATGCAAAATCCAATATTGAATTCAAAAGTAGTGTATAGCGCACTTTTATTGTAAATGTACTTCTCAACTTAAACAATGTAATCAAAGCAAATGAATACAAAACTAAAGCTTATTGCATTCGTTGCAGTCTGGACGCTGAGTGGTGTGGGTCTGCTGCGCGAGGCTAGACTGACAGCCTGAGTGCTTTTGGAAGGGGGAGGGGCTCACGGCAGCACCCGCTGCTCGTTGAGGACAGTAACTGCAGAGCAATACGTGCTTTCACGTCAGTTTCTTACACCAAAAAAGTCTCCAATAACACCAGAAAAAGTCGCTAGATTTGTCGCTAATAACTGTTGACAAAAAAAGTTGCCAAGGGGGTTTGGAAAGTCGCCAGATTTAGCTAGAAAGTCGCCAAGTTGGCAACACTGTTTCCTCTTTCCTTTTCGCCGCAGCAGACATGCGCAGCAGTAAGCAACATACTAGACTCGCTCACGATGGAATTTTACAAAATAAAAGCCAGTGAGCAACAGACTTTTACAATTAGAAAATAAATAATAAAAACTGCGTTAATGCAAGATAAAATAATTGTCGGCGATAATTAATTAATGAGTTAACGCGAAAATAACGCGTTAACGTGTCCAGCCCTAATATATATACACATCATAGATCAACAAAATCATTTAAAAACCAACAAATATATAATAAAAATTATTAAAAACAAAATCAATTAAAACATGTGCAATCAGAAGTAAAGGAGTTAATAATTAAAGATCTAAAATGGCCATAAGAGACCAGTGCCTTGATTTTTAAAGTGCCTTGTAGCAAATTCCAAGCTGATGGTACAAAGATGCCAAAAGCAGATCTTCCAAGCTCAGAATGAGCTCTAGGAACCTGCAGTGTAAGCCAGTCATTCGATCGTGTGTAATGCACTCCAGAAGACGAATGGATAAAATATATATATGGAGCTAAAAGATCAGCCAACACATTTAAAACAGCAGGGGGAGCAGAAGGAGGTCTATACACTGCAACTACAGGTATACTATTATTATGTGCAATATTCACTTCAAGAGCCAAAGGGTTAGGGTTAAAAAATTCAACTGAAACAGCTTTAAGGACAGTACAGATCAAAGAAAATCTTGTATAGATAGCGACACCACCACCTCTGGAGTTTCTATCAGTTCTAAAAAGGTTAAAATTCCAAGGCAACTTCAGAGTCACTTACAGATACTTTTAACCAGGTTTCAGATTTAACAATAATATCTGGATTGGTTTGGGTTGCCAGAATCTTTAGCTGGTCTAGTTTTCCTTGCTGGAGAATGCTCCTAGTGTTTAAGTGAATTAAACCCAGGCCTTTTCTGTTCCTGAAAGCTGAGGGACTAAAAGTAGAGTTTGACACAGGAGTAATTATAGGTCGTGAGGAAGAAAAAATAAGGTTGTCGTTGTTGCAACTGGACCTAATGGGATGTGTGGGCTTTATGCAGGGGGAGTTCACAGAACCTAAATTATGTTTAAATTGTCATGTAGTGAATGCTTTACATGAACGCAGAGTAAGATCAATATTCAGAGAAAAAAGAAAGGAACCTGCCTGATTAGGATGTAGGAGATCATGCTTGAAGAGATCTGATCTGTTGTAGAAGGTTGTGAAATTATCCACGTAGGGGATGCCTCTGTTACAGCAGTAGTCCTTAAGCCAGATGTGCAGTTGCCGTAGCCTGGAGAATTTCACATCACCAAAACAGGGGGATGGAAGTGGGCCAGAAATTATACACTGCATTTTAGCAATCAGAATACTGTCAATGAGGTGGATAAAGTCGTTTTTAAGATTCTCCGACTTCTGAATCTTGAGATCATTAGAGCCCACATGCGCCACAATAGTTGAAACAGATGAGTGGTGACGTAGAAGCGGTGGGATGGAGTTTTTACTATCCTCAACAAGTGCACCAGGGTGGCAGGAGGTGCAGCAGCACCTGTTGATATGGACGTGTCAGACCATGGATGATCCAACGATGAGGATAGTAGAGCAACCGGCGCGAGTATCATCCATAGCAGGCCTGTGGACTGACCCGGATAGCACACCACCAGAGGAGCGAGGCGGGGCTCCCGACTAATGTTTGGCCGCCTGGGGGAGGCGAGCGGGATCACCATCGCGCTTTTCCCGGAGACGAGCAGGCCGCTCTCGACGTGTAGAAGGAACTGGGGTCGGGGGAGACACAGGGGGTACAGATCCATTGCAGACAGGCTGCTCGGACAGAGGCATAGAGGGGGGTGGTGGAGGCGGACAGCGCTGCGGTCCCTGTGATAAAACAGGAGATTGAGATCTCACACATAGAGGAGGGAAATCCTTTAAATTCAGCATATCGACCACAGGCTCCAGGACTTCAAATTTGGTTTCCAGCTGGATAGTCGCTGACATAGCACAAAGCGCAGAGTTATTACTCCGCCGACCAGCGCGCTTAACCTGTGACCAGGGCCCTGGAGTTGAGCAGGCTCTGGACTTGGGCCTCGCTCCAAGGCTTACCATAGCGTCTTCCTTCATACATGAAGGGGAGGCAACTGCCAGAAAAGACTCACTTGTAGCAAGAAGGGAACCATGCCAAGGCAGGGTGGTGTCGGAGTCTGTATGTACCGGAGCTGAAAGCACGGAGCACGAAAGGTGTTTAGACTGGGCAGTAGCAATGGACGACAGCTGGAGGAAAAGTTTGTCCTTCTTCTTCAACTCCTCATACAAACAGCGAAAGTTGTCAGATAACTGTGAGTAAGGAGGAAGGCAACTCACACACATCGCCATGTTAAAAATCAGGTTCGCCTACTTGTGTGCTCCAGGAATGTTTGAGTCGGAATCTGCTGCTGCTCAGCTCTCTGTGAGCTGCTCTGTGCTCAAAAAATATTAATAATTATCCTTCATTAATTATTAATATAAATCAACAATATTATTAACTTGAGTTAATAAAAACCAGTGGCACCACTCTGATGTCAGAGAACAATAACCAAATATCACAAAATCAGTCTCGAATTATTTAATTAAATACTAATATTATTAATAATCAATAGAGACAACTGTTTTTATCAACCCTACACTTAACACTTGTGTTAGATGTTGCAGAGCATGCTGGGAGTGTTTCTGCAGAGCATGGCATGCTGGTAGTAAGAGTCATCTAAAATACTTGTACTCAGGCAACTCTGTATGGGCTGCAGGCTGGACCTTTGTTTCAACACATGGAGATCCCAACACTGTGCATGTGTGGGCTCTCTCCGGGTACTCCTGCTTCCTCCCACAGTCCAAAGACATGCTTGTTAGGTTAACTGGTGACTCCAAATTGCCCGTACGTGTGAATGTGAGTGTGGCTGGTTGTCTGTCTCCATATGTCAGCTCTGTGATTGTCTGATGGACCAGTCCAGGGTGTAACCCCGCCTCTTGCCCAATCACAGCTGGGGGCAGATTTCAACAGGCTGTAGAAATACTGGGATCAACAGGAACCAGTTTTTCCATTTTGAACCTGGGGTTCTCCGAGTTCCAATAACCAGCTAAATGTTGAGCTTCTCACCTCAGTCTGATGTTTGTGGAGTTTTTGTGGTTGTATCATTGTTCAGTACTGCTCACATGTCGTCTTCTCTATAACGTTCAGATCGTTCTGATCGGTGACCACAAACAGCTACAGCCCGTTGTGAGGAACGAGCATGTGAAGAAGCTGGGGATGGCCAAGTCTCTGTTTGAACGCTTCTACACGATGCCGGAGAGCAAAGAGAAGGCAGTGATGCTGGACATCCAGTACAGAATGGTGAGCACTTAAACAGTGTGTTACACAGCACATTGTATATTTATGTTTTTACCTTTTAACTCTACTGCATGACTGTGTTTAGTATCCACAATGGACCTGTACCTGATTTAGCATCTGATGGTGTTATTAGCACTAAATGAGGTTCAGTAGACTGAGACGTTTGGTATGTTTGTTGAGATTTGAATTTGCTGACTTCTAGAAGTTTTAAAAAGTCTTCACTAACTATTCTTTTGTTCCTTTGAAGCATTGTGATATCTGTGAGTTCCCATCTAAAGAATATTATGAGGGAAAGCTCAAAACCAGGGTGGATCCGCCAAGCAGCGTGCTGCGTGTGGGACAAAAGCCAATGAGGATCGTTTTCGGGGACTGCAAAGGAACAACTGTCAGTCTGGTTGTCAACACGGCAAAGGGCAACGAGAACTCGAAAGCGAACAAGGAGGAGAGAAACAGAGTGGTACTGTATCGATCCCCCTACTTTTTCTTTTTGTTGTTAATGACCCGTGGTTTAATCTGAGCCTCTTGGTTTGGTTCTTTTGCAGACTGCCATTGCAGAAGAGCTGGTGAAGAAAGCCAAAATCAAACAGCAAGATATTGCGATTCTTGCGCCGTATAACGCACAAGTTACTGAGATCAATCAACAACTGAAGAAGAAAAAACTGGACAAGATCACTGCGACGACAATCACTAAAAGCCAAGGTGACCTGTCACTCTGCTCCTCTCAGAGTAATTACAAGGGATAAAGGTTCATCCAGTGTCTGTCCCACTAAAAACCTACGCCGTGTTAATAACCAACGGCTCATCATGTGACTCTGTCTTGTAGGAAGTGAGTGGCGTTACGTGATCATATCCACAGTGTGTTCTCTGCCGAGCGAGGAGATCGAGAGCGAGCCATACGGAGCCTGGCTGTCCAAACACCTGGGCTTCGTGGGCTACCCCAACCAGATAAATGTGGCCATCACCCGGGCCAAGGAGGGCCTGTGCATCATTGGTAAGACTGTGACGTCCTGAATAATAAAACCTTCCTATCAAAGTAAAGCTCACGTGGAGCTTCATAGCGCTTTATGTCGTCTCACAGGTAATCAGGAGCTGCTGAACTGCAGCAGAGCCTGGAACAAACTCCTGAAGCACTACACGAGTGTGGGCGCGGTGACACCAGCAGAGGATATCTCCGTCCAACGACAAGGATGAAATACGTGGACAAGGATGAGGCGTGCTGACAGCAGAGCGACCACACTCTCAGCACTCAGCGAATGAAGGGTTTCCATATTTGAAGATTTTTAAAAACATTTTTATATTTTTTAATGAGTTTGAAGGCTTTTTTCTAATGATGCTCTGAATAACATTCCAGTTCGTATCGCTGTAAATAAATCATACTACTTTTTTATTAAAGATATCTGAACGTTATAGCTAGGCTGTCAAACCGTTTAACATTTGAATCACCATTAACCGCTAAACATCAGTAATCAGGATTAATTGCAAGTTTGAATTCCATTATTTCACTATTAAAAATAGTTAGGCTTTTATTTTCAAGGTTTGTCCTGTCTTAAACTGAGAGAACTTTACATGCTGTGTGCTTTTATTTTGAAGTTTTGTACTGTCTTAAGCTGAGTGAACTTTACTCGCTGTGTGCTTTTTTTTTTTAAATAAAGTAAGGCCCTTCCTGTAGATGGAATGTTAGGACAGGAAGTTGAGGGCCCTTTCCGAATTGTCACAGTTCAGTATGCAGTACGCACTATTCAGTATGGAGTTTCAGTATACTGAACTTTCGTGGTCATTCAGTATGCATTTTTTGGGTCCACCTCAGTATACTGAACATTTCAGTATGGATACTAACTTCCGGGTTTCATGCAGTATGGATCGGATGCGTGCTTTCAGGAAATGAATTGTTTTACCACCCACAATGCTGTGCGAAATTAAACATAAATCGTCACGTCCGCCTCCAAATCAAAACAAACGAGGTGGATTAATTTAATCAATTTTTAATCTAAAGTTAAAGTCCCGACTGAAATCACTACTTTTAATTAACAACAGAAAATATAACAAATATCTGCATTATTATAAAACCGTACCCCCTCTATTTAAATAATGATTTAACTATTTAAATGTGTCTTTATTGTTTATTTTACTTTATATTCTGTATATTACTGTCTTTCATTTGTACTTTTCTTTATGAAGGCTACTGTATGTTATTTAGTTATTTAATCTGCCTTTTACTTGATTTACATTGTGATATTGTTTTTTGTTTACCTGACTGTATATGCGCATTACTCTTCTTGAATAAAGCTAAAAAAAATATTTTTTTAAACGGGTGAATGCGGCCGGTTCGGGAAACGTAAATGACGTCACTTCCATAATGAATGAATCAGAAGAAGTAGGAACAAATATCTGCCTACTGTGCGCGCATACTGAATAGTAGGTACTAACAGTATGCAGCACGGATAGTACGTACTGCATACTGCCTACTGAAAGATTCAGTATGTACTTGGCAATTCGGATACGGCCGAGGCTTATCAAAGGTCAATTCTCAGGTCATGGCGTTAATTTTTCTTCTAAACTTTCCTACATTGTTGTCGGTGCTCTCTGGCGTCTCTGATGATGTCACATCCTGTCTCTAGACACACAACTCTACGCTGCCCCCAGTGGTTACATGCATATTACATCTCGCAGACGTTTGGGGTTAACCTCCGAGGACGTGCACAAGCAACGCTCCAAACCAGCGCAGGATACGTGTACGAGTAAAAGGAAGTTTACTCACGGTAACATGCAATGAATGAAATTGAAATGAAATCTCTCAGGTTCACAGACTGTTGGGTCAATAGATTGAAACTTTTAAACTTTGATATGATTCTATACAATCTCATTATATTAACATCTGTGTGTTACCATGGCAACAACAGTTGTTTTTGATTCGCAATAGTTGCAGGTAAACTGCTGCACAAACACGTTGACCTGTTGTCCCAGACGTTGCCAACATGTTGTTGAAATCTAAATGGTGTGCAGCAGTTTATCTGCCGCTCTTGATGGACTTCTTCCTCGCCTTCACCGCTGTCTGATGAAGGCGTTTATTCAAGCAGTTTGATTCTGTCAATCACTGGAATGACATATTGTATCGTTGGTATGAAGAGTTTTTATCTTTGCATCGTGTGATTAGATTTGAGATTTACCCGTGAAAGAGAGCGACCCTCTTACTGACCGATGACTTGACGTTAGCTTCGTGTGTTTTTTTTTTGTTGTTGTTGTTGGTATAATTATTTTGAAATGTCGTTTTCAGGGAACGTTTGTATCAGGTGACTTTTTAAGAGATTAAACAAATAATTAAACAATCACCTGTTACGAGCTCGTTTTTTGTTGTCTCGTCTGCAGCTCCACCCACTATGACCTCACCAGTAAACAGGAAGTAGAATTACAGCCTTCCTGACTGAACACAAAACTGTGACATGAGAAGCTTCGTGGACTAAAACTCATCAATCAGACGCTTTAATCCAAAGAGGCCAACATCAGAGAGTAAGAACAACAGAAGCGAGGACACAACGACAGGAAGTACAAACAAACAGCTTTAAGTCTGACCGGACATGACGGAGATGAGCGCTGGTTGGACGGCCGCCCCCAATGGACTACTGCGGTCAAGCCAGCCTCCACTTCAGATACGATTGTCAAACCAGCCCTCACGCTATTTTAGGTGCACGTGTAGTAGAGGCATAACAGGAAGAGCGCCTAACAACAAAAGTTTCAACTTAAAATCCCCACTGGCTTGTCTATAGTTTTATAAGTGGATACTTGCTTAAAAAGAAGAAACAACCAGACATTTTGATGATGTTTTGAAAATAAAAGCTATCTGAAATATGGAACACAAGGTATATTCAAGGCCTACTTCAATTTGAGATTAAACATAAATGACCTGTTACAACAGACTAATTTCAATCCAGACTGATAGTAAGCCATCTCACAATGTTATTTACCAAATATCAAGACAATCTGATGTAGCATTTCAAAATAAAAGCTATCTGAAATATGAATAAATTGCTATATTCAAGGTTATTTAAATTTGAGATTAAAAATAAATTACCTGTTACCACAGACTCATTATTTCAGAGAGCTTTTGTTTATTTATCTCTTTATGAGGCGGTGAACTACCAGTCTGGACTAAAATGAGTCTGTGGTAACAGGTCATTAATTTTTAATGAATGAAACAAGTACTGTCCCCGTTTCTTTGTTTATCTTTCGCTATTCTTCTTCTTCTTGTAATTATTCCAGCAGTTTAGACGCAGCTACGCGTTACTGCCCTCCGCAGGTAGAGGACAGGAACTACTTCATTCTGAAGAAGAAGATATCCTCACGTCAGATCATCGTTTAAATACTGCCTTTCTTTGTAAGCTGTAGTTTTTACATTGTAATAAATAATGTGTCAGTTTCAAATTCGTTAACACATAATAGCCTATCAGGGGGACCTCCTTCCTCTAAAGAACATCAGAGCTGAGTCTGAACCGTCCGGGGATCTGACACCCTCATGCCCAAGGAGGAATTGTTCCGCATTTTACGGCAGGTGGTACATCCGGGTACAGACCGGAAGGGACAATAATCTGCCTTCAGAGTAAAAGTAGAGAATCTGAGGACTAAAAGACGAGTGTGTTGTTGAAGACAGGAACCTCACCGTCTGAAAAACACCACATAAATTATGATCTGACTACCTGACATACATCGACATTAAAGGTGAAGGTTGTCAATTATTCATAACTTGAATAATTACTGTTCGATTGAAGATCGTCACTGTGAGAAATATCTTTAAAGGGTGAACATAAAATATAAAGAACATATAAAATAGAATAAAAATAGGACCAGAGGAGGCGACAATAAAAGTGTTAATGATCCAAAGTATCAGAGAGTGAAGTTTGAATTCACAGATTCAGTCAGATTCTTCACCGTTCTGAAACTTAGTGACGGTGTGCAGGAGGCTCCTGGGACTTTCTTTCTGTTGCTGTGGTAACAAACCCGTTTGAGTTACACCCTTAAAAGTCTGTTTCAATTGACCAATGACAATCATTATTTAGCATTATTAGACCGTGTGCGGGAGTTTTGTTTGATCATTAAATGACCCAACACGCTCAGGGCGCCAACATGTCCGATAGGCCTACTTCTTTACCTTTTGACGTGTGAATAAACGATCTCTGCTTCAGTCATCGTTATTTTAATCATAGTATCAAAAGAAGGAATATGATCTGTTTCATAAGACAGGTGTGAAGCAGAAGAATGAATCGATCCATGCAGGTAAACGGTTTGGGTCTGACTGTCACCATGGCAACGTGCGGTACAAAATGTCACCAACGTATTTTTGCAATTTAGACGTGTCTACAACATCAGGTGATTCGGACTTCTGTATTTGTTGCCATGGTACCAGACAGGTGTCAATATCAGATTTTAATTAGAATCGTATCAAGGTGTAAACATCTGTGACCATCTCATATGAAGGGAAGCTGTTAGCACTTTATTAATAATCATAATTTATACTTTATTAAGGATCCTGTGGACATGCACTGATGGAGAGGTCTCAGAGTGGGGGGGGGGGGCTCCAGAGCAGATACCAGATACTCTGGTTCCCAACCCGGATCCCTACAGACTGAGCTACAGCCGCACCCCTCTTCAGGTGTTCACTGTTTAAATAAACTGTGTTTCATCCCTTCAGGACTTAATGACTGGGTAAAGAGACCTCTCAGATCCGGATAGACATAAACAACACCACAAGTCTTATTTTGAAGTAATGACCGGAACTTGTCATATCTTAGCCCCGCCCCCTCCGTTCCTCTGTTTCTCACAGTCTAAAAGAACGGGGAAGCTCGCGGTCGCTGCTTGGACAGCATGTCGCTGTTCTCGTACCGGATGTTTAAACCGTGAAGGAGGCTCTTGCGGACGGATGGACACAGGTGCGACAGACAACCTGCGGAGACGCACGAGGAGCGCACGAGCCTGCCGCAGACCACAGCCGGGAGCGCGAGCGGCGGAGGAGTCCGGCGTGCTGCGGAGTCTGAGCGTGGGGAACACGGAAGTAGACCATGACATGGAGGGGGGCTCCGGACTCTGGAAGCAGGACGGCCTGGAGCGGAGGATCATGGCTCCCCGGTACAACCTGCTCCGGGAGGTGGGCAGGGGGTCGTACGGAGTGGTGTACGAGGCGGTGGCGCGGAGGACCGGAGCCAGAGTGGCCGTGAAGAAGCTCCGGTGTGACGCGCCGGAGAACGTGGAGCTGGCGCTGCAGGAGTTCTGGGCGCTGGCCAGCCTGGAGAAACGGCACGAAAACGTGGTTCAGCTGGAGGAGTGCGTGCTGCAGAGGAACCGGGTGGCCCAGAAGATGAGTCACGGGAACAAGCGGTCCAAACAGTACCTGCGGCTCGTGGAGACCTCGCTCAAAGGTGACGTTTACCTGCGCGGCTCGAGCTGAGTCACCTTCAGCTGGCTTCGCTGTGACGTCAGCGTTTCTGTTAGGGATCGGATGAAAGCCGAAGTGTGAAGAAAACACTGAAACTTCAGAAAATATCTAGAACCATAAAGAACACATGTCGAACACATGTTTAAACACTAGTTAGATTAAACTGCGCGGTTTTTAAACGAGGTTTGGAGCGGTGACAACAAAACTAATTATGAAAACAAAGTTTATATTTGATGTAGGTGATTTATTTAAGTTTACATCAGAGCCGAAGTGTGAAGAAAACACTCACATTTCAGAAAATACCTTAAACCAAAGAGTAGTGTAAAAAATCATCTTTATAAACCCGAATTAAACTAAAGTTGAAGATTTTTAAACGAGGTTTGGAGCGGTGACAACAAAACCAGTTATGAAAACAAAGTTTATATTTGATGTAGGTGATTTATTTAAGTTTACATCAGAGCCGAAGTGTAAAGTAAACTCTCACACTTAAGGAAATATCCAGTAGCAACGAGTACAACATGTCCCCTGGATTTCCACACACACAAATAATATTTGACTATGTTTAAACGAGGCTTCGTGCTAACAAAGCTGGTTTCGGCGGTTTTCATCTGATGTCATCGCTGCTGTGAGGTTTGGATCAGAGCCGAAGTGTGAAGAAAACTCTCACGTTTCAGAAAATACCTTACACCAAAGAGTAGTGTGAAAAATAATCTTTATAAACCCGAATTAAACCAAAAGTTGAAGATGTTTAAACGAGGTTTGGAGCTAACGAAGCTAGTTAGGGCGGATTGAACCGGCTGCTCTCACTCCCACTTCAGGAAATATCTCTCACCAAAATGGAGTCTGTTGAGTTGACTGTCTTCCTTGAACTATTAAACCCTTTCCTCTGAACAGAAGCCAAAAGCAGCATGTGTCCTTAACCATGCAGCAGCTGAGCCACCTGTGCTGGTCAGGCAGGTGACGTCACAACAGGGTCGTTACAGTTATCGACCTGTTTGCTGGTCATCGGTACGATCAGTCGTTAGGTTGTCACTTTACCCGATTCTTAAACTGAAAAGCAACTGTGTGTGTGTGTGTGTGTGTGTGTGTGTGTGTGTGTGTGTGTGTGTGTGTGTGTGTGTGTGTGTGTGTGTGTGTGTGTGTGTGTGTGTGTGTGTGTGTGTGTGTGTGTCTCTGCTCTGTGTGTGTGTGTGTGTGTGTGTGTGTGTGTGTGTGTGTGTCTCTGCGTCTCTGCTCTGTGTGTGTGTGTGTGTGTGTCTCTCTCTGCTCTGTGTGTAAACCCCTGTTCTCTCTCTCTCTCTCTCTCTCTCTCTCTCTCTCTCTCTCTCTCTCTCCCCCTCCCCAGGTGAGCGGGTGCCCGGTCCTCCAGAGGAGCCTTGTTACCTGTGGTTCGTCATGGAGTTCTGTGAAGGCGGAGACCTCAATCAGTACATTCTGTCACGCCGCCCCGACCAGCGGACCAACAACAGCTTCATGCTGCAGCTGACCAGCGCTGTGGCGTTCCTGCACAAGAACAACATCGTCCACCGAGACCTGAAACCTGACAACATCCTCATCTCGGAGAAGTCCGGCACGCCGGTCCTCAAGGTGGCCGACTTCGGCCTGAGCAAAGTGTGCGCCGGTTTAGGAAACACCGGAGAGGGTAAAAGTGGTGAGGACAAGAACAAAAACATCAACAAGTTCTGGCTGTCGTCGGCGTGCGGCTCAGACTTCTTCATGGCCCCCGAGGTGTGGGAGGGACACTACACCGCCAAGGCGGACATATTCGCCCTGGGCATCATCATATGGGCAATGCTGGAGAGAATCACGTTCATCGACGCCGAGTCAAAGCGCGAGCTGCTCGGCACGTACGTGAGACACGGGGCGGACATCGTGCCGGTGGGCGAGGCGTTGCTCGAGAATCCAAAGATGGTTCTGAACATCCCTCAGAAACGCCGCTCGTGCATGTGTGACGGCGTGAGGAAGCTGCTGCAGGACATGCTCGCTGTCAACCCTCAGGACCGGCCCGATGCCTTCCAGCTGCAGGCTAGGATGGACAAGGTGACGTGTGCTGCGTGACCCCGACCTGAGCGGCTACAGGTGACCCTCCCCCCTCTTTACTAACGGGTCAGAAAGACCACGTGGGTCTTCTGTTGTCAGGGTCTGAAGTTTAGTCTGCTTTAAAGAGTCGCACTGAGCATGTGCAGTACCTTATCAGGGCTTGACATTATAACTGGCCCGAATGAATGATTGACAGAGTCCGAGCCAGCTGATTGCACGTTCAGCTGGCTCGCTCGGGCCAGTTAAAATACTGCCTGAAAAAAAATAGACTGTAACACGTTCTCAATTTCACAGCACTTTCTTGTCATACTGGTGTTTTGTGAGTAATTCTTTAAAAAACGTTGCGCTAATAACTGCTACAGGATCAACGTATCACATGTATGTCACAGTTGAAAGGCAGCCGACGGCTTCACTGCTGTCCCTCCCACGAGCGCGCTTGCTACTCTCAAACAGCGGAGTCGCACACAGATTTTAGCGCAGGTTTTCTCTAATAAAAAACACGTTTGGTGAAGTGGTTTTAAAACCATCAGATCATTCAGCATTCAAAGGGAAAAAAATCACTGGAAGAGTCGAGAGTGACAGCAGGGCATGACGAAAACAGAACGGAGAAAAGTTTCAGCCACAGTGACAGACAGCTGGAGCTGGAACATGCTGCAGCTAAATTTTCCCTTAAAGTTAAAGACCAGGTCCTGGTAAAGATAAAAGTTATTCACAAAGCATCTTAGCCCTTAAGAGAGCTCCTAAAGAAAAGATCTAAGGATGAAGAGTTTCTCACAGAGAAAAAAGAAGGAGAGAAAGGTGATCATAACAATTCCAGCTCTATCACAGCCTCATATTAATATCAGAGTAAGTAGACTCCCTATAGTTACCAGCATGGTGAATAAACATGAGCACATTAATATTAGAAAAATACAAAATAGAGCTTAATTAATTAAATAAAAGTTGTAATTGACTTTTGCATCAGAATGGTTGAAGAGTAAATTGGTGAGTGTTATTTTTGAAAGCAAAAGTAACGTTCCTGGGCCAGTGATAGTGGTGGGCGATATAACGATCTTAGATCGTGAAGGATTTTAACTTGCTGGCGATCTGCCAAAGCAGGGAGATCGTAGAACCGGGCTTATGTGTTTATTCTATCATGCTGCAGTTTATGCTCCGACACAGACGCGCCCCCCCCCCCTCCTTTTTTGCTCCGCAGGGGTGAAAACGAAAACGAAACTTAAAAGTAGTCCGCAAAAACAACTCCATCCCGTTTATATGCAACTGTTCTGATATTTTCTCAAACCGACACGGCGTGAGCAACAGTTAACTTATCTGCATAGTTTGCACAGTTAAGTTTACATCTCAGATAACGACACAAGAAACTGTTTAATGAGCCGGAGAGACGTTCACAGTCTGCAGAGAGACAGACTGTCTGTCTGTCAATCAACAATGTCCCGCCCCCTCTATGAATTAAACTCCTCTGTCAGTAAAACTTACTTTGATCATGTGTCACAGAATAAACACATTCTGTATTATGTTTGATTAATATAAACTAAACTGAAGTTAGTCCACTAATGTCATAAAAAACAACAAAGGCTGCAGAGCCTGTATGAAGCTACAGCTGTAGGAACTCTGCAGGGCTAAAATAGAACAGAAACACGAGAACTCGAAGTCTACATGTTTTTAAATGACTGCATCACTGCGTGAAAATGTTCCTGATGAACATAAAAAGAGGACACATAACTAACTCCTAATTTCAAAGTGGTGAGGAAAACCTTCAAATTGTGCATAAATATTGATCAAATTGAGGGAAAGACATTTCTGTTGCTAAAGATGTTCTGGGTGAGACCTCCTACAAAGATGTTTTTTATATAGATTAAACTTGTCAGCGCAGTTTTCGTGCATTTAAAAACATTATACAGGGAAATAAGTTTGGTTGAACTGGTCAGTAATTTACAAATTTGTCTAAAGATCAGTATGAAAAAAATCGTGATCGTGATTTTGCCCCAAAAAATTGTGATTTGATATTTTTCCCATATCACCCACCTCTAGCCAGTGATCTTTGAAAACTAGTGGCCCGGAGGGCCAGTGGCAAATTGAACCAATTTGTCCAAATGTCAACCCCTGCTTATTGATGACATCACTCTTTGTCTGCTCTCCAGTGGGTGAGGGCCAGGAATGAGGATTATATAAGTAGGGCAAAGGTCAACCCCCCCCCCCCCCCCAGATCAGTCTGAACTGGTTTGAGGCGGGAGATTTACGGTGTTTATTAGGATTGTATGTTAAACTTTGATATGATTCTTGTGATCAAACATTGACACGTGTTAACAGAACAAGCTGCTTTCAACCTCCTGATATTCTCAGTCTGAGTCTGTGAACACAAACAGCTGAATGTTTCTCTCTTCACCCGGAGCTTCTCCTCCAGCATCCTCGTATTTATTCTGCAGAAAGTCAGAGTGAGCTGATGTGAGAACGCAGCAGGATATAATCAGGAGAATTCACCTGGAGCGAGTGGGAGGGGTGGTGACGTTTATTCCCTGTGATCGCTGCACAACCATAGACTGTCTGCACGCCACCTCTACCATCTCCGTGCTCTGAATTATTATTTACATATTTTCAGTTATTTCAACTGACCACTTTTTTTTTCATGTTTAAATGGGCCGCTGGTTATTTCACATTTAAACGGGCTGCTGGTTATATCACGTTGGCGTTTAACAGCTGGTGTTGTTTCTCTGCAGACTGCTGCTGCTTGAAGGCGGAGCCTCGTCCTCCTTTGATGTGAACCCGGAGGAGAAGCAGTTTGTCGTCAATGTGCAGACTTTACAGACGATGGAGGACGCCTTCGTCCAATCAGAAGACAGGAGACAGACTCTGATGTTCACGCTGCTGTGAGATGAATACTTGAATAAGTTCACAACCACCAGATGAGTTCAGACCAAACAGGAAGAGAGCTCTTTTCAAAATAAAGTTGGCTCCATACGAGACTGTTTGAGGGTCCCTCACCGTGTGGAGTCAGAAACATCATGTCTGATATTTAGGATTCCAGATCTCTGACCTGAACAGCCAATGAGAGTGAGCGGACCGGGTGATCGTTTGAAGGTCACATGACCACACGTCCACAGAACTTAAATGACACTATGAACTCGATTTAAACTAAATCAAGACTACGTTTTTAATGTTCATCTTAAACTTTACTGTCGGTGCACGTAGCAGCCATTTTGGATTTAAGGCGGGGTAACAGATGTACGAGCTGCGGGGACGGTGACCCGCAGGTCTGATATTCAGACCGACAGACGGTCCATGAAATGTAGAAAGATGGTGGAAAAAGTTTTAGCCTTCAGCGAGTGCCGAGCGCCATCTGAACTCACCCTGTTTGGACGGCTTTCTGCCCCCAAAGCTCTGTCACTAAGCTCCGCCCTCATCGCGTCTTTGGATGTTCAAATTGATTCTGTGACGGCGTGATATTGGCATCCCGGTCTGTGAGGTCACGGCACAGCGGGAGCTCCACACACACACACACACACACAGTTCACACACACACAGTTCACACACAGCGTCTCTCCTCTGTAACAACTCTGAAGACGGGACGGGACGGGGGGGGGGGTCACTTCCCCCCTTCACGTCTCCATGACATTCAGACTGAAGGAGACACGTCACGGGGACGTAGATATGGCGTCTTGAAACGGCGGTCTGAGCGGGGCTTCTGTCGCCTTATTCAAAGTTCGTCTCTTCCTGCTTCAGACGCTCGATAAATCACAAGTTTGTTTGTGCTTTCCACAGTCTGTGACCCTTTAGTGTAAAAGCTGTACGTTTGAGAATCACTCCACGCTGCCTTCAGACGGCGTCTGAGCTGCACGCGGGTCTGCAGGTTAGACGAGGGAGCGGCAGACTCCAGCTGTGATTGGAGGATGGACTGGTCCGTCTCTCGCTCTCTCTCTCTCTGGTCAGTCTCAGGCCTGATATTAAACTGTGATAAACGTCTGGATAAAGGGAGAACGGCGTCTGAATGTCGATATCGTTGTCCTGAAACGGAAGTTTAGATCCCGTTCTGTTTTTTTTATCTACCTCATGTTTCTGCACGTTACCCTTTTTTTTTCTTTTTTCTTTTTCTTTGCCGAGCCGTCGACATTCCTCTGAGATGAAACGTCACAGGAAGCAATCGGGGTTTACTTGAATCCTCACTGTCAGATTCTGATGCATTGTGGGAAATAATGGTTTACATAGTATTTTAATGAATGATTGACTTCTGTGACCTTGTTTCTATTTGTTGACCTGAGATATGCTAATGTTCCAGGTGACTTTATTTGAGATGTTGTGATCAGATGATGTGAGGAGGAGAGGCTCCACCTGTATATCGCACAATGTGTTTCTGTACAGGTGTGCACGATGACCTCGCTCTGTTCACCTGTGTCTCAGGATACAGTGTGGAAGTGAACGGGCTGATTGTTCCTCATGCTGCTGGGTCGGGTCGGGTTCAGACGACTTTGAGTTTCTACAGTTACAGTCGTCGTACGTGTTCTTAAAGCCATGTTTGATTTTTCTACTGCTGACTTCGTACATATCAGGGCTGTGCTTCAATAAAGGCTGAAATACCTCAAACCTGTGTCCTCACCTTTATTCACACCTGTGTTCCATTAGTCCCCATAGAGCCCCACGTTAAAATGTCCATCTTTACTGCTGCAGTTTCTCCAGTGTCCACTAGAGTCTGTCTCCTGCAGTGAGTCAGTCCCCATAGAGCTCCATGTTAAAATGTCCATCTTTACTGCTGCAGTTCCTCGAGTGTCCACTAGAGGATAGAGCCTCAGCTGATTCAGTACCTGACCTTTGACCTCTGGGCCGTGTTTGTGCTGTTGGAGCCTTTTGGAGATTTGTTCCTGTAAATATCAGACTAATAATCTATCTCTGACCTTTATTGAACTAACAGACGAAGTCTGATCTCCACTTTTTACAACCAGTCACATCAGAACTTTATTTTATTTACATGTTAGCAACAATTAGCAGCTAATCTGACACGGCCAGAGTCTTTAGCATGACCTGGTCCTTCCACAGTCCGTACACCAGGTTTACAGAGTACTCTCTCTTCACAGAGAACATGTAGTACCTGTCTGGGATCAGGTTGGTCACCTGGGTGTTGTACGCCTGGCATTTGGATATACAAATCTGGTCGGTGTCAGAGGTGGTCGGATGGAGGCACATCACCTCCACCTCAAACTGCTGCTCGGGATCCTTGACCTCCTCTCCTGGGATGGTCCAGCTCAGGTGCACAGAGCTGACCGATGAATACGACTCGGACCTGTCGATAGTGACGGGCAGTTTGATGTAGAGTATGGGGATGAGCCGGTCCTGCGGTTTGAGCTGGCCCAGATTACGAAACATTCTGCCCTCAAAGCGGTCTGCGTACTGTAGGGTCTGCTGGAGCGTCTGCTGAGCCGAGTCCGCTGCGCCTCCGTCTAACAAACTCTGATCATACATCTCCATGAAAGCACAGAGCTCCCTGCAGCCCCTCAGGATTTGCTGGAAGAGCGACTCCAGCAGACAGAGGAGGAGCTTCACGTGGGTGTTGGCAAAGGTAAAGGCCCGAGCGAGTCGCTGCTGGTTGATCAGGGTGCCGTCGTAGAGAAGGCGGACTTCCTCCTCCATCTGAGGCCCATCCTCATGCTGGATCTCCAGATAATACGAGCTGTTCTGCAAGAGCGCCAGTTTCTTCTGCCAGTCAAACAAAATGTCAGCATGAGTGTGGATCGTGAGCAGTTCAAAGAAAACAAAAACAAATCAATAGTCTCAAAAGATAACTGAGAAATGGTTTCATGTTTCAAAGAAGATTCGCTCGTACGTCGTGAGCGTACAGTTTGTTCCAGTCCAACTCTGAGGTGAGATTTATAAACCCAGGTAGCATACAGTAGCTGCGGCGGCGCACACAGACACAGCGGCTCAGTGTTCCTTGAAACTTTGTGTATGGGGGCTGTTTGTATTGATGTGTGAGTGGATATGTGTGGGTTTGAGTGAGCCAAAGTTCTCGTACAGTCGAGATGAACTCATAAACATCGGGATAAGGCACCAAATGCCCATAACGAGTGCCTTTCACCACCCACATCGGATCCCAGAGGAAATAGTACAACCACCGGACTCTCCGTGGATCACCCTGCCGGGCAGGAGGCTCCAAAGGCAGCAGAAGGCACGTAAACAGAAGAGGGGGTGCCGGGTGGGAAACCTGGCCAGGCTAAAGAGAGCGCCAAGCAGACCACTGCTACTGAGCTTTTTTGTAGCTACCGCCAGGTCCCTGAGTAACAAAATGGATGAGCTGAGGTTGGAATTATCATCCCGGACAACCACAAAGGATGCCTGCGTGTGACGATTATCACAGAAACCTGGCTTGACCCGAGCGTCCCAGACAACGGTATTGAACTAACTCCACACAACGCAGTGACAGGACCAGGGACTCTGGTAAGAGCCGCGGCGGTGGTTTGTGTGTTTATGTGAATAACAGCTGGTGCACAAATACCACCGTCATAAATCGTCACTGCTCACCAGATGTGGAGTTTCTAGGAGTGAAATGCAGAACATTCTACCTGCCGCGGGAGTTTTCTGTTGTTGTGGTGACAGTCATTTATATACCACCAGACGCTAATGCTGAGTTAGCACTCGACCACCTGCTAACCGCTAAAACTGAAGCCCACCACCAGAACTGTTGCGACCTGGCCTAAAGACGCATGTCTACAACTGCAGGACTGCTTTGAAAGGACCATCTGGAGCCTTTTCTCTGACCCAGATATAGAAACTTACACCACTACTGTTCTCTGCTATATCAGGACCTGTGTTGAAAACATGACCATCAACAAACGCATCAGAGTTTTCCCAAACAGGAAACCTTGGATGACTTTGGATGACCTTCAGCTGTGCTGAAGGAGCGAAATGCAGCATTCAGATCGGGGGACAGAGAGCAGTACAGCATAGCCAGACACAATCTGAAGAAGGTTATCAAGCAGGCTAAGGCCGTGTTCACACTCTTTTTTCAACTGCCAGTGCCTTTTTTACATACAAGCCTATGGAAAAATGAAAAAGGATGACACCTTTTTAAAAAGCGGACGCCTTTTCAAAAAGCGCTGCGCCCGACGCCTTTTTCAGTTGAATTATTTCAACTTTTCAGAAAAACGCTGGGTGACGTCAAGCGCCTTTCTGACAGCTGACCAATCAGGATGAGTAGTAACCTACGTCCCTAGTTACCTGTGCCCAAAAACGGCAAACTTCCACCAGATATGTGTGCATTGCGTGTCCGCTCCGGTCTGTTATGGGACCGTGCACCCTCATCCGTCAACACCCACCGGCTGTGTTCTCAGTCTGCAGCACAGAGAGCACAGCCGAACAGCTGGAGTATGAAGACAAAGCAATTTCTGCGGTAATTTAACAGATTCACTCACGACAGCACAAGATAACACGATGTTTGTGGTATAAAACTCAATAAAAACCTTATAAACACATAAACAAACACACAAACGGTCGTTTTTCTGAACCGTCAAAACTGAGGGTTTTTTTCTGAAAATAAACCGGATGTTTTAATGTTGTATCGGTGTCTGACTTCCCGTGCTAAATTGATGCGTTGTGCTCTGGCCGGCTGCGGCGCGGTTGCACGGCAGACTAGATCCTGTTGTTAAGGTTACAGAACACTCGCACATAAGCGCTCAAAAGGCACTGAAAGCGGCGCTTTTTTTTGAAAAAATAAGTAAAGTGTGAACACGGCCTAAGGCTACTTACAGGGAGAAAACTGAGGATCACTTCTCCAACGGAGATCCAGCATATGTGTGGAAAGGCATCCAGCACATCACCAACTACAAGGGAAACCAGCAACCACCTCCAGACAACAACACCCAGCTTGCAGAGGAGCTTAATCACTTCTTTGCACGCTTTGATACTTACAGAGAGTGATGATGGAGCAACGCCCCCATCGGGTGCAGCTGAACCCCTCTGACCCTACAAACACTCAAGGTGAGAAGAATGTTCAGCACTGTAAATGCCAAGAAGGCTGGGGGACCAGATGGAATCCCAGGGAGAGTGATCAGAGACTGTGCTCACCAGCTTGCTCAGGTTTTCACAGATATCTTTAATCTGTCACTGTCCCAAGCCATAGTACCCACCTGCCTCAAGTCAGCCACAATCATACCGGTGCCCAAACAGAGTAACATCACCTGCTTAAACGATTACAGACCGGTAGCACTAACCCCCATCATCACAAAATGTTTTGAGAAACTGGTCCTGAAACACATTAAATCCAGCCTCCCTGCCAACCTTGACCAACACCAATACGCCTACAGGGCACACCGGTCCTCAGAGGATGCTATTGCCACTGCCCTCCACACAGCACTCACACACCTAGACCTATAGAACTATACACATTCGACTGCACTCCCACTTACATACAATAATCAAATTTGCAGATGACACAACGGTGGTGGGACTGATTTCAGACAACAACGAAACATATTACAGAGAGGAAATAGACAGCTTGACAGACTGGTGCATGAACAACAACCTCACACTGAACACTAAAAAGACAAAAGAACTCATCATTGATTTCAGGAGACACCATGAGGACCACACTCCCCTAACCATCAGGGGAGAGGAAGTAGAGAGGGTCACCAACTTTCAGTTCCTGGGGACTTACATCAGTGAGGACCTCACATGGACAATTAACTCCTCTGCCCTGGTTAAAAAGGCTCAACAGTGGCTTTATTTTCTACGCACTCTGAGAAAGAACAACCTGTCCGCAGAGCTGCTCAGAGCCTTTTACCGCTGTTCAATCGAAAGTGTCCTAACATACTGTCTAACAACGTGGTATGTGAACTGTACAGAGGCAGACCGGAGAAGTCTCCAGAGAGTCATAAGGACTTCAGAAAAAATCATTGGACTTACCCTGCCCTCTCTGGAGGGCATCTTCAGTACCCGCTGCCTCCATAGAGCTAACAACATTGTGAAAGATGATACCCACCCCTGTCACCACCTGTTCTCTCTGCTACCCTCTGGGAGGCGCTACAGAGCACTAAAGGCTCGTACCTCCAGACTGAACGACAATTTTTATCCAGGAGTCATCACTGAACTGAACAAAATCAAACACTGACCCACCACGGGACAAATAATGATACAAATAGTGCAAATTGCTTCGACCTGCTTTGTTTACACATTTATTTACAAACTAATGATGATGATCTAACTAATGATGGGTGTGTATGTGTTTGGATACTTTCTACTGTACTTGCGTAGGTATATATATACATGTGTGTATATGTATATCTTTGTTTTTATTCTATATATTTATATTTTTATATTTCAGGCATGGCACAGTAAATTTCGTTGTACTCTTGTGCAATGATAATAAAGTCTATTCTATTCTATTCTAGCTAATGAATATTAGCATACTGACCTCGATGAACAGTTTCCTGTCCAGCAGCTGCAGGATGTGGTCTCGCAGCTCCACCAGGTCCTGGTCCACCTGAGGCAGGTCCCTCTGGTCTCCACTCGGGTCTGAACTGTCCATGTTGACTTCATCCATGACGACTGAAACAACATTCACAGCTGATCACGACGTAAACACAAAGAGGAATGCCATGTTTTTAAGGACAGTTAACACACACACACGCACACGCACACGCACACACACACACACACACACACACACACACACACACACACACACACACACACACACATACACACACACACACACACACACTCCTACCTGTTTCTCTGAGTTTGTTTATCAGGTGTCTTCTTCTGTTTACAGTTAACTTTCAGTCTCCATGGTAACAGTTTGTTTCCACGGTTACAGAATCACAGCAGTGAGTTATTTACTGTCAAAATAAAGAAACTAAACGTCTCCATATGAAAATAAAAACAAAGATGTTTGAAGTAAAGTGGAGGATTATCTGACCATCCGGCCTTAACGATCGCGTCAGGGCCGCCCTGATTTATATCAAACATGTTTAATATTCAGGATTCAAACTCTTGATGATGACGTCATGAAAGGGTCTGCAGGAAGTCGTGTGTGACTCTAATAACCACGAGAGACGAGGGAGGATGGTAGTCATGGCGACCGAGGAGAGGAACGCAGAGGAACGTGTCGATCGCCGATGAACTGAGACCGTGACACGTCCGTGCAACACACTCGCCAGAGAAGCTACGTGACGTCTGCGTCTGCCAGACCTATCCACGTTACAAACTGAAGTTGACAAGCTGCCATTACTACAGTGACATCTGCTTTCCACAGCTGCTGCCAGTTGAAATCATAGACTGTCGAAATGCGAGCTGTCAGGAAGAACCAGCAGAGTTGTACATTTTAGTAAGAGTCGGGACAAACTTTAACTTTAGTATAGCCTATGCAACACACACACACACACACACACAGAGATACACACACTAACTGTCCGTGCAGAGCACTGTGATATTTTTCAGATGAGAGATGTGTGTCCTCTCTGAGTGATCTGTATGTTTAGTTATCCATCATGTGATTCATGAAATGATCTCGTTTAACGTTCATCCAGAGAGCATAATGTAATCCTGTGGTAATCACTGATCAGCTGTTTCAGCAAAACGTGCTCACTGATTAGACTATCTATAGAAATGTATTTCATAATGCAAATAATACGTGAGCATGAATCTCTAGATTATGTCAATGAAGCTAACACACGTGTAGAATATCGTTATTTGATGTAATGAGATGAGATGAGATGAGATTCAACTTTATTGTCATTACACATATACAAGTATAGAGTAACGAAATGAGGTTTGCCATCTTACCAGAAGTGCAAATAAGCAGAAAGTGCAAGAATCTGTGCTATGTACAGTAATTACAAAATTTGCAGATGTAGACAAAAAAAAATGTGAATTAATGGGTATATACGGATGGATTAATGGGATGCTATAAATATAAGTGTATTCTTCAGATTATAATCTACAGATTAAGGTGCAGTGAGCATGCTATACTAGATTACTAGATTACTAGTAATATTAAACATCATGTCATCACATACAGTATTATGTCACATCGTTGAGTTTTTTTTTTTAATCATCAGGTATAATCTAAATCATATAAAGATCTGCTCATTAAGGGTCATTCATCAGCAGCTGCCTGACACAATAAACAGAGAGCGGTAGAGATGCCACCGCAGTACTGGCCGCCACCACAAGGTGTCAGCACCCACAAACTGGCCGTAAGAATTTGTGGAGGTTTCAAAAAGTAGCCTACACATTAATGTTTTCATGTTTAGGAAAACGTTACCAATAGGCTATATTTTTGGTAACCTATGGCCCACACCACCACAAGATTTTTCGTCTCATTGTAAACTCATTAAAACAAGATAAAATAGCAACATTAAACACAATGCTGAATGAATTCAAACTAAACTGAACACAGCAGCAATGAATGAAACCGATTTATCTACTTATACCTGTGTGCATCGAGTCTTCCAGCAGGAGATGAGCTATCCTTCAGACATTATCTTCACTTACCGAACTCCTGGCAGCGCTGCTTTCGAATGAAAAAAAATGTATACATCTTTCAATGCATTTCAGTTTACCATTATTTCTTCATTCCTTGCCGAAGTTCACTACTCAATATTGTCACAGTCCAGAAGAATCACATGCTCTAGTCACTTAAAATGAGGCTCCCTTCCTGCATGTCATTCCCTTCTCTCTCCCAAATTTCTCTCTCTAAACTGTCCTCATTGACATAAAAAGCCCCAAAATAAACTTTCAAAAATATATATATAGAACGATATATATAAGATTATTTCATTAAACACCTGATAAACCACTAAGCATACAGATCACTTAGGGAGGACAGAAACTATGCATCATTTTTATATTCTCGATCACCCTCAGGAGAATACCTCTGTCCTCTGCACGGACAGTGTGTTATGCTACCACAGTAGTGGCAACATGTCGAGAACACACCGGAAATTATGCTGCTCCTTTTCCTTTTTTTTTTACATGGTTGACATCTAAAAAGTTGTATTACCATCTATTTCTCTTTTTTAAAATGTCTGTAGTCGTTCTACTTGTTCACATTTTATAGCCAAGAGACAAAAAACTTTCAGTCACCATTCCTTAATCAAGGCTTCAGTGTAAAGGCCAAAAGAATGAAAACACAAAACTATTTCTGTTTGTCTCCATAATGACTCAAGTTTAAGCACACGGGCATATGGACAAAAAACCTTATCAATTTAGTACAAACAAACTAAGAGATATTCTTCCCACAGCACTGCGGTATGATTAGCAATGCTACAAGCAGCTAGTATAAACTTTTAAGTACTGGGCTTTAAAAAATCTAAAGCCATTAACCTGCTTTGATACAAATGACTTCTGAAGATAATGTGCATTGTTGTCACACTAAAGTAGACAATTAGCTCATAATGATTCATAGCGAAAAAGGGGTAAATGAGGGCGGGATGCACGACCATTCAAAAATACTACCAGGTTTCTAATGATACAAAGCTTAATGCAAATGGCTGAAGTTTCCCTTTAATGAAGTCCTGTGTCTTTATCATCAGCTGAGATTATAGAGACAGAGATCTGATCCTCCTTGTGTGCCCGGGGAGGACTGAAGATCTTTATAGTTTTATTTTCTAACTCTCGTCTCTTCTGATCTTTAATTAATAAAAATCAGCAGATTAACAAACATAAATAAATAAAGTAATGTCTGCTGGAGGTTTGTTTCCCCCTGGTGGTTAAACGAGTTATCACACCTTTAACATGATAAACTCTCATTTAATAAAACATGTTTACGATCTGTTTGTAATGTGTTTTATTCCCTCTTCAGTCGGTTCTCATGATTCTACTGGGAAACAAACTGAAAACTACGGTGTCCCAAAAAGTCACAGAAATCACCTGCATGCTTTTTATGTAATTTATAAAAACATGTTTGAGGGTTTGAGTGAAATGGTTTTGCAGTTGACCTTCAGGGCCACCTAGAAAGCAAACAGTGTGTGTGTGTGTGTGTGTGTGTGTGTGTGTGTGTGTGTGTGTGTGTTTCAGATTCTCTGACTTTATTAACTCATGTAGAATATAACGTTTAAAAAAACAGTTTATACAGAAAACATATATGAAATTATTTATATTATTAAAATGTTCACCAAACATTTAGAAAGTTAAATATTTTATTTAAGTGATTTTAAGACGAGAAACCTGGAGAGGAAGAATTTTATCACTTTATAATTTAAAGACTTTTACATTTAAAAAATAGAAAGTTTGAAATGTTTGTGAGTTTTTATTCAACTCCAACAAATCACAGGACGATGTCGGCCTGTTGTGAAAAACTTCACAACATGCCGACGTCGTGATGACGTCACAGAGAGTGACGCTCAGTCAGACGCAGTGAGCGGAAAAGAGTCATTAGTGTAACTGTCCGAGCTGAGGTCCTGCTCTCTCTCTCTCGCTCTCTCTCTCTCTGTGTCTGTGTGTTATATTTATGTATATACTGTGTGTGTGTGAGTGTGTTTATACAGTGTGTGAGTGTGGGGGGTCGGAAGAGAACGACCAGACCGTAGAAGAAGAATCTGGTCCGCTATGGGAGCTGTTCTGGGAGCCTTCTCATTGGCCAGCTGGGTGAGTTCTCATTTAAATATAATTATAATTTAAACATAGAGAGCAGCAGCTGATTGGTCTACACCAAACCCCAAAAACCTGCTCATTCAACACCTGAGCGCGTGAGCACAGGGCTGTGATTCAATACCTGAGCGCGTGAGCACAGGGCTGTGATTCAATACCTGAGCGCGTGAGCACAGGGATATTTATGGTTAATTCATAAATCAACAGTTTGATCTTCTTCGAGTCTCATTTCTGTGTCGGTTCTTTCCGTTCTTATCCGTCCTCACTCGGGTTCATCAGGTGATACCAGTAAATCAAACCTCATTCAGAAACCTGCTGATTTAACTCAACAGGTTGTGACGTAACCTGAGCTAACCTGACGGTCATAAATGGCTCGTGCATAAATTAATACTTGTTCGTATTTCAGACATTTCTGATTCGGGTCGGTTTCGTGAAACTGCGTCTCCACTCGGTTTTATCCGGTGAGTCCGGTAAACCAAACTCCATTCAAATATTTACCGATTTTATCTCCACTTTGTCTCAAAAGATTTATTTTTATTTCTAATTAATTCCAGGTCGGAAAATAACTTTTACAGTCCGTTATTGAGACATGCTATATGCCACACACACACACACACACACACACACACACACACGCACACACACACACACACACACACACAAACAAATAAACCTGTGAACATGAAGACAGTGTGTGTGTGTGTGTGTGTGTGTGTGTGTGTGTGTGTGTGTGTGTGTGTGTGTGTGTGTGTGGGTGTGTGGGTGGGTGGGGGGAGGCAGTGCTCCAGAACCCCTTAATGATCAGGTGTCTGCAGGTTCTTTCATGTAAAACAATCATGACCCCCAGGTGTCCTGGACTTCTGTTTTTGTTACCATGGTAACTAACAGGTATTGTTTACTTTGAACTAGAAACATTTTGGGATCATAACAAGCCGCGGTGTGGTACAGGAACATGAGGCTTAGTGTTAAACAGAGTGGAGGCTGCAGGGATGTAAAGGGTTAATCATAATACAGCAGGTCATCTGCTCACACGTGATCAAATGGATTAACTCTGCGTGTTCCACCACTCAAAACAAAGCACGCCGTGTTTCACTGCCAGCAGACCATGGAGGATGTGTGGAGAGGACTTCCTGTCAGCACCATGTGCTCTGCCTCTGGTCACTTCCTGGCCCTTTCCGAATTGTCACAGTTCAGTATGCAGTACGTACTATTCAGTATGGAGTTTCAGTATACTGAACTGTCGTGGTCATTCAGTATGCATTGTTTGGGTCCACCGCAGTATACTGAACATTTCAGTATGGATACTAACTTCCGGGTTTCATGCAGTATGGATCGGATGCGTGCTTTCAGGAAATGAATTGTTTTACCACCCACAATGCTGTGCGAAACGTAAATCGTCACTTCACGTCCGCCTCCAAATCAAAACAAACGAGCGTGGATTCATTTAATCAATTTTTAATCTAGAGTTAAAGTCCCGACTGAAATCACTACTTTAAATTAACAACAGAAAATATAACAAATGTCTGCATTATTATAAAAGCTTTCCCCCTCTATTTAAATAATGAATTAACTATTTAAATGCGTCTTTATTGTTTATTTTACTTTATATTCTGTATATTACTGTCTTTCATTTGTACTTTCCTTTATGTACTGTATGTTATTTAGTTATTTAATCTGCCTTTTACTTGATTTACATTGTGATATTGTTTTTTGTTTACCTGACTGTATATGCGCATTACTCTTCTTGAATAAAGCTAAACAAAAAAAAAAAACGGTGGATGCGGCCGGTTCAGGAAACGTAAATGACGTCACTTCTATACTTAATGAATCAGATGAAGTAGGAACAAATATCTGCCTACTGTGTGTGCATACTGAATAGTAGGTACTAACAGTATACAGCACAGATAGTACGTACTGACTACTGACAGATTGAGTATGTACTTGGCAATTCGGATACTGCCCCTGTCAGCACCTGTGCTGTGCCTCTGGTTACTTCCTGTCAGCACCTGTGCTGTGTCTCTGGTCACTTCCTCTCAGACTTGAATCTGTTTTTTTTCACTTCCTGTCGTTGTCTCCTCCTCTCCTCTCTCTCTCTCGCCTTGTGTTGTTCTGACTCTCTGATGTTCGTCTCTTTGGATAAAAGCGTCTGAATAATGCATTGTAGAATTGTTACATGGTCTTACATGTAACAATCGTGTCACTGAAGAAGACTCCCACAGTGACCTTCAAGAAGATAAATCTGTGTCTTCCTCTCAGCTGATGGCGTGCTCCTGTTTGTCTCTAATGGAGAGCGGCGTCCTCTCTGTATGTGTGTCACAGCCGGTCATGTGCTGCTCCAGTTATCACAGCGGATCAGTCATGAACTGAGGTGACCTCGTCTGGCTGGCGGAAGAATTAACTTGTTGTTGACTTTGATTCTTTACCTCCTCACTGTGACACAGAGAGGTGGGGGCTGACAGGTGTGATGTGTGTGTCTGCAGGTAGAGACTTACAGGTGTGATGTGTGTGTCTGCAGGTAGATGCTGACAGGTGTGATGTGTGTGTCTGCAGGTAGAGACTGACAGGTGTGATGTGTGTCTGCAGGTAGATGCTGACAGGTGTGATGTGTGTGTCTGCAGGTAGAGACTTACAGGTGTGATGTGTGTGTCTGCAGGTAGAGACTTACAGGTGTGATGTGTGTGTCTGTAGGTAGATGCTGACAGGTGTGATGTGTGTGTCTGCAGGTAGAGACTTGCAGGTGTGATGTGTGTGTCTGCAGGTAGAGGCTGACAGCTGTGTGTGTGTGTCTGCAGGTAGAGGCTGACAGGTGTGTGTGTGTGTGTGTGTGTGTGTGTGTGTGTGTGTGTGTCTGTAGGTAGAGACTTACAGGTGTGTGTGTGTTTCTGCAGGTAGAGGCTGACAGGTGTGTGTGTGTGTGTGTGTGTGTGTCTGCAGGTAGAGGCTGACAGGTGTGTGTGTGTGTGTGTGTGTGTCTGCAGGTAGAGGCTGACAGGTGTGTGTGTGTTTCTGCAGGTAGAGACTGACAGGTGTGTGTGTGTGTGTGTGTGTGTGTGTGTGTGTGTGTGTGTGTGTGTGTGTGTGTGTGTGTGTATGTGTGTGTCTGCAGGTAGAGGCTGACAGGTGTGTGTGTGTTTCTGCAGGTAGAGGCTGACAGGTGTGTGTATGTGTGTGTGTCTCCAGGTGCCGTGTCTGTGCAGCAGCGCCACCTGTCTGCTGTGCAGCTGCTGTCCGAGCACCAGGAACTCCACGGTGACCAGGATCGTGTACGCCTCCATCCTGCTGCTGGGGACCATCGTGGCCTGCATCATGCTGTCGCCGGGCGTGGACCGCCAGCTGAGGAGGGTATGAGAGGAGGACCTCACAGAGACATGAAAACCCATCATTAACACAAACACAGAACAGGAAGTAATTATGTTACACAGGTGTTCATGTAGCCAATGGGAGCTAACGCTACACAGGTGGGACTGATGAGGGGTGGACTGATGAGGGGCGGACTCGACCTCAGATAAGAGGAGGATAATGGTTAAGCTTTAAGATCTTTTTTAACATGTCAGTTAAACGTGTAAACATATTTACATTCTCATTAAAACAGATGGAAAGAGATGAAATCGTGTCTGTGATATTAAACAGCTGGAGGCAGTTAGCCTAGCTTAGCATTAAGAGGGTAAACAACATCTAGAAACATTTAGCTCTTTTGCAAAGTTATTAAAAAAACTAATTAAGATTGTTTTCGTGTCTTTGGTGTCGAAAAGACGTTCAGAAAGAAAAAAAACTTTCAAAAACACATTGGATTCTAGAAACGAAAACAGTGTTGTTTATTGACAGATCCCCGGGTTCTGTGAGGGCGGCGCCGGCTCTAACGTCCCCGGCCTGCAGGCTGACGTGAACTGTGACATGTTTGTGGGTTATAAGGCCGTGTACCGCGTCTGCTTCGCCATGGCGCTGTGGTTCCTCGCCTTCTGCGTTCTCATGATCAACATCAAGAACAGCAGAGACCCCCGAGCGGTGGTCCACAACGGGTGAGGAACAACAACAACAACAGCAACACAACATCACAACAATAACACGTTTAAACAACATCAGAACAACAACAAGTTTAAACAACATCACAACAACAAAGACATCACAACAACAACAACACAACATCAACACAACAAAAACCTCACATTAACAACATCAACATCACAACATCAACAACATCCCAACATGTTTACACAACATCACAACATCAACATCAGAACATCAACACAACAAAAAGCTCACATTAACAACATCACAACATCAACATCACAACATCAGCAACATCACAACATGTTTACACAACATCACAACATCAACATCACAACATCAGCAACATCACAACATGTTTACACAACATCACAACATCAACGTCACAACATCAACAACATCACAACATGTTTACACGTCAACAACATCACATCATGTTTACACAACATCACAACAAGACAACAAAAACATCACAACATCAACAACAACATCACATGTTTACACATCAACAACATCACAACATGTTTACACAACATCACAACAACACAGCAAAAACATCACAACATCAACAACAACATCACAACATGTTTACACAACAACATCACAACAACACAATAAAAACATCAAAACATCAACAACATCACAACAACACAAGAACGTGTAACGTGTAACAACACCTGTACCTGTACAGACATACAACACCTGTACCTGTCTCACCTGTTTCTGTATCACCTGTACCTGTCTCACCTGTTCTCGATCACCTGTACCTGTCTCACCTGTTCCTGTCTCACCTGTTCTCGATCACTGTACCTGTGCTACCTGTGTAATCATGTTTATTGAACTATGTGTTTCCAGGTTCTGGTTCTTTAAGTTTGCAGCTCTGGTGGGGATAACAGTCGGAGCCTTTTACATCCCTGACGCTCCGTTCACCTACAGTAAGTGATGACCACCTTTATAACATCAGACACATGACCACGATGAATGAAGTCATAATAAACCTGGATATGAAACCATGTTCTGTGTGTGTGTGTGTGTGTGTGTGTGTGTGTGTGTGTGTGTGTGTGTGTGTGTGTGTGTGTGTGTGTGTGTGTGTGTGTGCGTGTGTGTGTGTGCGTGTGTGTGTGTGTGTGTGCGTGTGTGTGTGTGTGTGTGTGCGTGTGTGTGCGCGTGCGTGTGCGTGTGTTTGTGTGCAGCCTGGTTCATCATCGGCTGTGGGGGGGCGTTCTGTTTCATCCTCATCCAGCTGGTTCTGCTGGTCGACTTTGCTCACTCCTGGAACGAGTCCTGGGTCAGCAACATGGAGACGGGCAGCTCGAGGGTCTGGTACTCAGGTCAGCAACAAATACACACACACACACACACACACACACACACACACACACACACACACACACACACACACACACACACACACACCCTCTCTCACACACACACTCTATGAGGACTGACTCACTGCAGGAGACAGACTATAGTGGACACTGGAGGAACTGCAGTCCTTGGAACTTCCATATTGTATCCATGATTGAACAAACTGGAAGTTGTCCCTCGTTTCAAAAATTGAAATAAAAACTTTTAAATTATAGAGACTAAATATTTTTTTTCATATTTCTACTTCCTGCTCTCAGCTCTGCTGGTGGTCACTCTCCTGAACTACATCCTGTCCTTAGCGGCCGTCGTTCTCTTATTCGTGTTCTACACGAAGCCTGACGGATGTTTCATCAACAAGTTCTTCATCAGCTTCAACATGTTGTTCTGCATCATCGCCTCAGGCGTCTCTGTGCTGCAAAAAGTCCAGGTAACACACACACACACACACACACACACACACACAAAGTCAAGGTAATAAACACACGCTTAAAGAGCCCATATTATGCCCTTTTTGGGGTTTGTATATTTAATCTATGTATCTACTTTTGTACGTTCACAATAGCTAAAGTCTGAAAAAAGTGTCTGTTTTCATGTACTGCTCCTCCTTGCTCCCTCTGCGCTCTGAGTCCGTCAGCTGCACTCTGTTGAGCCCACACTGTTAGACCCCACGTGGGCCAAGTCTGCTCTGATTGGTCTGCCGTCGTTATTGGTCAGTTGCTCAGTTGCTCAGTTGCTCAGCACGCGTCTTGGAAATGTCAACATCAGCTGCAGGGCTTGCCACAACAAGCCAATGGGCTTAGATCAGTGATCTCACACTGACAATGACGCCGCACTGACAAATTTTTATCGAGGGGGGCTAGAATCGAGCTTTACCTGCAACTAATGCTGCAGCTAACAGGACGACGTAGGAGATGCTGCGTTTCCACAGACTTTTAATTTTTGCACATAGATGTTCCTAAACATGCACAGAACACTTTGAAAACACACTAAAGAGCAGATAAAACCAGAAAAAGCATAATATGGGACCTTTAAAGTTACCATAGTAACTGATTTAGAGTGTATGTGTGTGTGTGTGTGTGTGTGTGTGTCTCTGTGTGTGTGTCTCTGTGTGTGTGTGTGTGTGTGTGTGTGTGTGTGTGTGTGTGTGTGTGTGTGTGTGCAGGAGTCTCAGCCTCGCTCAGGTCTGCTGCAGTCCTCCATCATCACCCTGTACACCATGTTTCTCACCTGGTCGGCCATGACCAACGAGCCAGGTGAGCATGAGACACACACACACACACACACACACACACACACACACACACACACACACACAGACACACACACACACACAGACACACACACATTATTGTATTTATATTCTGTGTTCACGCTGTCACACCTCTCCGTCTGAAAGCGGTCGAATCAAACGCTTCTCTCTGCTCGTAAAAATCTTTGAACTGCAATGCATGATGGGATATATTGCTTGGATAGTGACCATAGGTTGTACACTACTTTTCATAATGCATTGTGGGAAAAAATGAGTGGACTCTATAGGGTTTGATGATGCTCACTCAGGGTGCGTTCGTATGTCCCCTCTATCTCCTTTCACTATCCACTTTACCTTAACCCCGGGGAAAGCGTCATGGTTAAGGAAAGATGTTAGGAGAAGTCATAAAGGACTTAGGGAAAGGCGATCGCGTTGCTCTGACAATCCGACCACATTTCCATTAGGCGATGTCATTAAATTAAAACGGGCCGGCGGAGGTTAATGACGTGGGTCCGCCTTGTTGAAACTACAATGTTCAGAAAATGGACTACAAAAAACGCATCTAAAAAACTTTCCCCTGTGCCTTCTTACCGGTGAAATAATCCTAATTACCACAAGGTTAGAATTGAAATAAAAGAAATATAGACTACCAGGCTACAAGTAACAAAAGTGAAACCATCACATTCCTGTCTGCTCATAAATCAACATCAAAATAAATATGATTGTATGAAATTAATTGTTACATGTATGCAGGATATAGCCTACACATATGTTTTAATCATACAAATGTGCAACTGCACAAAGCATTCTTAAGTGAATGAAATATGTTGAATAAAACATCATGTGGATAAAAATGTCTCTTATCTTTTTATTCCTTACATGATCTGTGTCACTTTACGATCATCGTTAATGTTCATGAACGGTCGGATGCGCAACTCGCTTTAAATGTTGCGGCCGCAAGGAATTGTGGGTGAGTCATATCTCATCTCCTTTGGTAAAGGATGGTCCAGTGTATCCTATGCTAAAGGAGGTTATAAAGGAAGCACTGACCCACCTTTCCTTTTGGAGAACTTGAATGGCTCTCATCATGGCCGCCACTTAAATGCTTCCGGGTCATTTCACTCAGTTAGGAACCTTCCTGAGCAAAAACGACAATTCGAACGCACCCTCGGAATTCAGACCGCTGCAGAACGGCGTGTTCACTATAACGTGACTCTCTCGGCGTCACGTGACTCTCTCGGCGTTCGCGTCACGCTCGCTGTGTGTTCCACTTCCTGTTCTTAACTGATTCCTCTCACATAACTCTCCTCGTGCTCAGCAGAACTTTTAAAGGGTTAACTTCAGTTTTCATGGATCTCAGAGTTGAACATTTTAATACGTTTCAGAACGATCAGGTCAGATAAGATTAGAAGTTAAAATTCTCTCATGTTCTCTCTCTGCTCCGTCTCTCAGGGCGCTCTCACACTGAGCAATGCGTACCGTGTCTCAGCACGCTTCAGCCCTAAAGTCCAGTTAGTCTGACCAATGAGAGCGCTCTGATCCACGCTCAAACATGGTACACTTCCTCTGTCCTGGCACGCTTTGAAGAGGAGTTCTTCAGTACGGTACAGTTCATACATGAGGATAAACACGGCAACACGGCGTGGACAGACTTCATTATGTTCAGTCTGACTAACATGACTCACACGCTGACGGAGCGGCGCTCTGACGCTTTGTTTGTGAATCAGACGATGACTTTTTGATTCGTCCGTTGTAACGGGTGTGATATGATGAAAGTCTGTGAGTGAACAGACCATAATACACATTTAAAGGTACAGTACACTGAAGAGGAGGAGTCAGGTGCTGCTAATTGATAAATCATTGATTGATTAATAATCCTTCTCTCTCCCTCCTCAGACCGGGAGTGTAACCCCAACCTCCTGAGTATCTTCCAGCAAATAGCGGCCCCCACCCCGCCCCCCCTGGAGATCGAGAACCAGACCTCGGTGCTGATTATCGGCACAGAGGAACCCGTCCTGAGCGCCCCCTACCTGCAGTGGTGGGATGCGCAGAGCATCGTGGGACTGGCTATCTTTGTGCTCTGTATCATCTACTCCAGGTACGCAGATGGATCCTCTAAACCAATCACAGGGCAGCAGGGAGTACACGCAGTTTATATACTCAGACCCTTAACAAATAACAAATTAACCCTCAGGCATCAGTTTAATTTACTACACTCTTAACTATTATTATTATTATTATTATTATTATTATTATTATGTCATTAAGGACAAAACTGTCCACTTCCAAAAAACTGCTATAAAAATAGAACAGATTGATATTTTTTTCTACTTTTTTCTGCATACATCTCTTAAACAACTTCAGCTCTGCTCAAAAATATCAAATATTGAATAGTTATCAGGAATTTAACCCTTTAAATGCCAGTTTGATTACATGATTCTGGCTTTTAAAGCTTTAAATTCCTAAAAATTATTGAATTTTATTGATTATTGAACAATATCAATCTGTTCTATTTTTATAGCAGTTTTTTGGAAGTGGACATTTTTGTCCTTAGTGACTTAAGAGGGTAGTGAAAATGTTTCCCAGTGTTCTACTGATCTATTAAAAAAAATAAAAAGTGCATTCCTAAATGTGTCAAGAGAGAGACTTTCTTGAAAAAATGGTGTCATATGCACAAACACAGACAAAATGATGGCCAGATGAAGAGGAAACTTTTGCCCAAATGGACAAAAATGTCCATAATGATGCATGAGGGTTAAAAAACGGTGAACACTCTAGGAAACTGTGAAAGTATTTGTAAACCGGGGGCACAGATTAGCAAACAGATTTTGTTTTTTGAGCCTTCAGGGACTCCGTACTTCTGTGTAGATTCTTTTTGTCCAATCAGAAGTCGTTCTGAGTCCCCCCACAGACTGTTGATTGAACACAGTATAAATCCAGACTCCATGTGTTTGACTTCTGCAGCATCCGCTCGTCCAGCACCAGCCAGGTGAACAAGCTGACCATGGCGTCCAAAGACTCGAGCATGTTGGCGGAGGGCGGCAGCAGCACGGAGCTGTTGGAGGACGTGGCGGGGCCGCGGCGTGCAGAGGACAACGAGCAGGACATGGTGCAGTACTCGTACTCCTTCTTCCACTTCATGCTGTTCCTCGCCTCGCTCTACATCATGATGACGCTCACCAACTGGTACAGGTGAGACCCGTTCAGCTGTCAATCACATGCCATCGCTTTCATCTCACACGTTCACACTTCAGTTTGTTGTCGTGGAAACAAACCGTAGACGAGATGATCTTTGTTCTTGCTGCTTTGTCACCACATTTATGTAGATTTTAAAATCCTGCTGCTGGTTTATAAAGCGCTGAATGGTTTAGTGACCTGCTGATTAATTACGAACCATCCAGACCGCTCTGGTCGTCTGGGACAAGTCTGCTCTCTGTCCCCAGAGTCAGAACCAAACACGGAGAAGCAGCGTTCAGTTTCTATGCTCCTTATATCTGGAACAAACTCCCAGAAAACTGCAGGTCTGCTGAAACTCTCAGCACTTTTAAATCGAGGTTGAAGACAATCCTGTTTACAGCTGCCTTTCATTAAACAGCTTTAATAAGATTTTAAACTTTAATTCTGCACTGTAATTATTATTTTTTTAAACTCTTTTAATTGCTCTACTTTAATTTTTAATTTTAATTTTTTAATTTAAATTAATTTCATTTTAATATTTTTTATTTGAACATATTTTCAGATTTAATAATTTCAGTGATTTTTACATTTTCTGTTTTCATGTTTCTTTTCTTTCCTTTGTCGTGATGCTTTTGTCTTGTGTGAAGCACTTTGTTGAAATGTGCAATAGAAATGAACTTGCCTTGCCTCTTTACATCAAGACCCCCCCCACCCGCTGTCAGAGGCGTGTGAGAACAATGCGTCTGTTACTTTATACAAAGGAGTATTTGTGTGAACAGCTGGAGTTAGCTTCGGTTTAATGTAAAGAACACAAACTGTTATCTAGACTCTTATCTCAGATCTCATGGATCCCACAGAGAGGATGAGGTCTGTGATGTGGACAATTCTTCAACAATTCACTTAGCAGACGTATTTATCCAAAGCGACGTACATCAGAGAGTAAATACAACACAAACAAGGATCTAGAAAAAAGGGAACAATGTCAGTAAGAGCAAACGATCAGCTTTGAGTCTGATTGGACACACAGGTGCTGACAGGAAGTGACCAGAGGCAAAGCACAACATTGACGCCAGTTCTTGAGAGCTCTAATCAGTATAGAAATCATCTTATAAGTTGTCGTTATCAAACAAAAACCATCGTCATTCCCATCATCATCATCAATAATATGGAGCCCATCATCATTAAGTTAGTAGGTATTCATGAAAGAGCTGGGTCTTCAGCTTTTTCTTAAAAGTGCAAAGGACTGTTTCATCCGTCTCAGAGTCTAAATGTGACCACGGCATGTCAGCAGCTCAGGAGGGGGTGGCGCTTGGCTCTGAGGTTCACTTTGGACTCTACATGGAGTCATGAGGTCTCACATGCTGCAGCGTGTGCCCAGCCTCAGGATCTAAATTACCCGAACCCGAGAGAAGGCTCAAAGATCTGATTCCCCCCCCCTATAATGTGAAGGTTATTAATCAAAAAACAAAAGAAGGTGTTTTTTAAAAATACTGATGGTTAACAAACTGAAGCCCCACTCTGGTTGGTTCATAAGCAGCCAATAAGCAGCTCATCAGTTCTTCTTCACGTGTCCCCTTCCTGGTGTTTCACCCTGTCAGAGCCTTTTTCAAACCAACCCCTACACCCTCCCCCTCCGTGACGGAGTGCACTCTGTTAGAAGTCACACTCGCAGCTGAATGAAGTCTCCTTCATCAAGGTGTAGGGTAGAAATACAGCGGCAGGCTTTGGGAAAAACTTCCCTCTCTCAGGTGGAAACAGGAACTGTGTGTTACCATGGTTACTCAGCGGCATCTTGCGGGAACAGCTTTTTTTTGTAGCTAATGCATTCTGTAAAAATATTTATGTAGCCTAGATTATTCTTCTTCTTTAGTTATATTAGTGTAGACTTATAACAGAACTATTAGATTGAGCCTACATTGTTATTTCAGTTAATTTATTGTAAATTTTAGAACAGGGTGTCCTAAATGAATGCAAAGACAAGGAGACTATTGTTGAACATCAGAGCAGCAAAAAGTTAATTTTTTGTTGTTGAATTGAGATTTCACAAAGACATCAAAAGTAGAAAAATAAGAAATGAATATTAACAGCAACATGATTTAATATTCTTTTGTTTTTGCAACAGTCCCTGTAAATATAAAACACTTCAAATAAACATATATTTGATCCTCAATACACATTTGAAGTAGTTAACGTCTGTATGACGATATTAAATGTCTATCTTAGTTGGAGCAGTGTTTGAACTCACAGGTTGCTGTCTCCATGACAACCGGACACAATAGGCGTTGCACGTGATCCGAAAGTCGGCATCGGTGCAGACTCGCTGGTGGAGGGTTTTATAACCCACTACCACTCCCCGCTAGTTGGTTTGGGACAGACTTAATATGGCGGGCCCTCCACGAGGACGTGCAAACGGAGGGGTAGTGGGTAGGGAGAGGGTGTAGTGGCTGGTTTGAAAAAGGGCCTGAGTCATCCCGACTTCATCGTGAAGTTGACTGAAAGTTAGACTGAGACCGCATGGAGGCCGCCATCGATGGGACTCCAGCGCCCCCTTCAGGAACAGACGGGGGACATCACTCAGGCTTTAGTAATATTTACAGTCTGTGGTTGTTCAGAGCAGCTGTAAATCAAACATACTCTTCCCTCTGGCTCTAACCCGTCTCCTGGTTCTGGTTCCTCTCAGCCCCGACGCAGACTACACCATCAGCAGTAAGTGGTCGGCCGTGTGGGTCAAGCTCTCCTCCAGCTGGGTGTGTCTGGCTCTCTACATCTGGACCCTGCTGGCCCCGCTGATCCTCACCAACAGAGACTTCAGCTGATCCTCCTCCTCCTCCTCTTCCAGCATCGACCACCTCATCAGCAGGATGCCATCTGACCGTTTGTCCGTCAGTGGAGGAGGTGTTGGTAAACTTCTCATCATCAATGTGGGGAGGTTCTCAGGGGGTCTGCTGAACCCCCTTTAGACCACCACGAAGAGGAGGAGGAGGAGGGAGGGGGAAGGAGCGGGTTAGGTCTGAAGAGGGGGAGTGGTCCTGATCAGTGCAGCCATGATGCCTTCATGTCGTTCCGACCTGTGTGATATTTTAACCTGCAGCTCAAACGAGGCCCAATGAGATTAAGACCCTTTTTTATACGAGCGTGGTCGAGTCCCGGAGACCCGTGGTCGAGTCCCTGAGACCCGTGGTCGAGACCCCGAGACCCGTTTGAGACCCGTGGTCGAGACCCCGAGGTCACATCATTCAGTTCATCATAAAAACATTTCTTTATGAGTCTAAAGTGGTCGATGTCTTTATTGTTTACGCTTCTCTGGATGTTGATCAATAATAATCATGATGTTTGTAAAGTTTTTGGCCTTTGATCCTCTTAAACACGTCCAGAGTTTAAAGGTCGTTATCTTCAGCTGTGAATCTGATCGACCTCAAACTGAAGGAGCGTCCATGTTGACCACACGATAATATTTATGTTTATATCAAAGTTGAAAATGATTTTATTTCTGTGATTAATTCAGGATGTTTCTGCTCGCTTCTGTAACAACGCTGTCACTAAGCTCTGCCCTCATCAGGTCACTTTTGAATAAAAGAGTCTGAAAAGACTTCCTGTTTGTGTTTTGGACTTCCTGACAGGACTCGCTTCATGTTCTTCTTGTTTCTGTCACGTTTCTAAAAATGGATTTAATTTTCAAGTTTCTGATTGTTTACAACTAAAAACATTCTTAAAGCTCGACCTGAAGATAAACATTTGTTTGTTTGTTTGGAGCCCACTTTTTAATGAGGTTAATAAAGTATTTCCTTCTTCATGTATACTGTTGAATGCTTTGACTTTTAAAGACCCCCTGAGGCTGACCCCTCTGTGCAGCATGTTGGTGTTATAGTCGTCCACCAGGTGGCGACAGCGAGTCATGAGCAGAGCTACAGCACACATTAGAGCTGCACTCCGGATAATATCTAACAATATTTCCTGAGGTACGACGTGACGTATATAAACAACGCTGAAGTAGCGGCCGTAGTAACAGAGTCGCCTACACGATGTTATAATGACAATATTCTCCTTTATAGCAATGCGAGTGCATCCACAAAAGAGTGGAGAACAACATACTGGAGAACAGGAAACATAATGCAGCAGGTTGATGGTACGGAGATCGTAAAGGTCTCGTGCAGACACTTTAGGCAGTCATTGTTTATAAACGTCATTCTCTTCCTATTGGCTCGAGGTGAATCCTCCGGAGTATATGCTGCTGCGTTCAGACATCAGCTCACTGGGACTTTCTGCAGATAAAATACTCTGGGTCTGGAGGAGAAACTCAAGGTAGACTAATCTCTACCTCTAAAGTCTTTCAGGAGATTTCCATATGTATGAACAGAAATCAAAGAGGTGAAGAGAAATCATCGACTGAGATCCTCCGCTGACGTTCACTGAAAAGAGAGAAACACTCAACCTCCTCAAATCAGTTCCAAACAATAACTGATCTGATCCTGATCCTGATCCTCATCCTGATCTGATCCTCATCCTGATTTGATCCTCATCCTGATCTGATCCTGATGTGGACTTTACAGACCCCTTTAACATCCTTACATTTTGCAGCATCATCTCCTTCATCTGGTTATGTCAGCTCGTTCATCCTGCCTGATAACCATTTCCTTTCTCACGATGTCTGAGCTAAACTCGTTCTCACAACATTTGTGTTGTTTGAGTTGAGGCGGTGAGGGGAACTTTTTCTCACACCCGGAGCAGTCAAACGGTGTCTCTCTGGAGTGTCCGACAGGCATCGCTTCATCTCTGCACTTCTTGTTGCTCACTGAGCATCCGTATGGTTTCTCTCCAGTGAAGGGAGAGTGCAGCCTCCCACTGCTGCTGAAGGTTTTCCCGCACACGGAGCAGCTGAACGGTTTCTTTCTGGTGTGCACCCTCTTGTGTTTTTGCAGATTTTCCTTCAGTCTGAACGTCTTGGTGCACTCGGAGCAGCTGAACGGTTTCTCTGCCGTGTGACAGGAGGCATCTCTGCAGGTTTTTCCTCCTCTTGAATATTTTTCTGCACGTTGGACATTTAAACTTTTTGTTCTCAGACGCAACGTCACCGTCTCTCACAGACTCTAAACACGAGTCTGTCGTCTGCTGCCTGACTTCAGGTCCAGGTCTTCATCTGGTCCTCCACAGTCCTCTGGAGCGGAGGTTTTGACTCGTCCTCTTCGTTCTTCACAGGCTCAGCAGGAGATTGCAGCTCAGGAACATCAGCTCCTCCATGTCTTCATCTGGTCCTCTTCTGGCTCCTCTTTGATGTTTGGGCCCTGCAGGAGCAGACGGGGGCCCTGGTCCTCCTCCTCCTCTGGCTCCTCTTTGATGTTTGGGCCCTGCAGGAGCAGACGGGGGCCCTGGTCCTCCTCTGGCTCCTCTTTGATTTTTGGGCCCTGCAGGAGCAGACGGGGGCCCTGCACCTGCAGGTCACAGCGGATCTTTGTGTTCACAGTCTGAGTGTGGATGTCCTGAGAGACACCCGGGACACAGAGACAGGACGGCAGAGGTTTACTGACTGGTGGACGAATGTCACGCTGACACTTCAGTGACTGTGAGGTTAACTCAGACATCAGGTCGCTGAAGGTGATGAAACATTGATGCTTCATATAGCAGGTATTATCTTAGCTTCACACTGTAATGACACTCGCCTCACTGAGAGCAGAAACTCACATAGAACGAGCAGAAGAACTACCTGCAGCTTCACACCTGAGACCTCTAACTGCAGCTTCACACCTGAGACCTCTAACTGCAGCTTCACACCTGAGGCCTCTAACTGCAGCTTCACACCTGAGGCCTCTACCTGCAGCTTCACACCTGAGGCCTCTACCTGCAGCTTCAAACCTGAGACCTCTAACTGCAGCTTCAAACCTGAGACCTCTAACTGCAGCTTCAAACCTGAGACCTCTACCTGCAGCTTCAAACCTGAGACCTCTACCTGCAGCTTCAGACTCTGACACAGACTAAACACTCTTGGTAGTGTCAGCAGACTGACTGAATGAAGCTCATCTGTTCTAAGTCACATGTTTCGTTGTGAAGCTCACCTGTGCGACTCTCCGACCTCAGGTTGACCTCGTGCAGGTTATAAGCTTCCAGCATGCTCCGCCTACAAGCAGCTCGTGCTCGTAGTCCGCCACGGTCCGTTCAAATATGTCGATGATTTCCTCCACCGCCGCAGACAGACGAGAAAACACCGTGTGGGAGGAGCTACCGGTTTGTTCTTTCTTCTTCTTCTACTTTTTCATTTATTCCACTACTTCTTTAAAAAGGGCTGTTAAACAGTTAATGTTGTTTTACTGCCACCTGCTGGTCCAGAGTATCAGTGCATCCACAACATGTTAGCATGGACATGAAAAGAAGCTACATGCTGACACCTACAGACTGAGGAAAGTTTCTGCTGCTCTGTCAGCCTGCAGACTAAACCTGTGTGTGTGTGTGTGTGTGTGTGTGTGTGTGTGTGTGGAGGGGGGGGGAGGGTACACCTGGATCAATCTGCAGGTAATAATAATTATAATGATTATATTATATGAATAAGAATAAGCTCATCACCAAAGTCAGTAAACTATCTGGTCATATTCTGAGCTCACACAGGTGCTGCCCTCTAGTGCCTGACTGCTGCACACACACACACACACACACACACACACACACACACACACACACACACACACACACACACACACAAACATACACAAACACACACTTGGGTGTGTGTGAGGTGCAGCCATATTAAATTCTATCAATCTAAATGTCTGCTTCTTTTTAAGGGCTAAAACATGTAAATATGATCCAGTATCTTCTTCCTCGTCATCATAATGTTCTCACTATGTGTCTGTCTTTCATCGCAGGTGTGTGTGTGTGTGTGTGTGTGTGTGTGTGTGTGTGTGTGTGTGTGTGTGTGTGTGTGTGTGTGTGTGTGTGTGTGTGTGTGTGTGTGTGTGTGTGTGTGCGTGCGTGCGTGCGTGCGTGCGTGCGTGCGTGCGTGTGTGCGTGCGTGTGTGTGTGTGTGTGTGTATTACAGCAGGTGTGTTCCTTGCTCTCTCTCTTTGTCTCCACCAGTGTGTGTTTCTGCTCAGGGAGGGGTTCAGAGCTCTCACCTGATTGGTTCTTCCTCCTCTGTGTGTCTCTGTAATGAAGGAGGGAGGAGGAAGGAAGACGCCTTCTCTCCCTCTCTCTCCTCTCTCTTACCCCCCTCCTCTCCCTCACTCCTCTCGCTCTTCCTTTTTCTCGTCCCTCTCTCTCTCTCCCTCTCTCTCTTGTCTCTCTCCCTCTCTCTTGTCTCTCTCCTCTCTCTCTCTCTCTCCCTCACTCTGTGACTGGTCGGGTCATGTGATGCAGTAATTCCCTGGGATTTGACTCTCAGGCATGCTCTGTCTGCTCCTACATCCTCTGTGAGAGCTGTGTGTTTGATTGCCCTGCATCCAGGCGACTCGCTCATTTTCCTCAGGATCTATTGTTAGCTGACTGACACGCGCACACACACACACACACACACACACACACACACACACACACACACACACACACACACACACACACACACACACAGAAAACCCATGCAGACACACACATACACATGCAGATAAACACACTGTGGAGTACTGTAGCAGCAGCAGGGACGTGGCAGTGATGGTAAGTGACCTGTGTGTGTGTGTGTGTGTGTGTGTGTGTGTGTGTGTGTGTGTGTGTGTGTGTGTGTGTGTGTGTGTGTGTGTGTGTGTGAGCTTATGTTCTTTAGCAGGGATCAATCTGTCTTCACTGTCGGCTCTGAAGGTTTCTGTTGTGTTTCTGATCCATCAGTCCATTGATAACTTAACGACCTGTTCCTAACAGAGAGCGAGTGTGCGTGTGTGTGCATGCATGTGCATGTGTGTGTTGATTTATGATGACTGGGTTTGTGTTCAAGCCTACGTGTTGATAGTCAATGTAATGTTGCAGATGTGTTACTGTGTGTGTGTGTGTGTGTGTGCATGTGCCTGTGTGTAGTGATTTATGATGACTGGGTTTGTGTTCAAGCCTACGTGTTGATAGTCAATGTAATGTTGCAGATGTGTTACTGTGTGTGTGTGTGTGTGTGTGTGTGTGTGTGTGTGTGTGTGTAGTTGCAGCTGCAGCCACATCATCCCGTTGCTCAGTGTCACCATGGTAACCCTGCTCTGGTCCAGAGTTATGACATGTCAGTGTGTTCTGCTGTAAACATTCACACTGTCACAGCTTCATAGAAACATCTTTAAACTGTTAATCTGACAGACAGCTGATAAGGTGGTGAGGATGGATAATGGATCATGGATCATGGATGGATGGATGATGGATGGATGGATCATTGATCATGGATCATGGATCATGGATCATGGATCATGGATCATGGATGGATGGATGGATGGATGGATGATGGATGGATGGATGGATGGATGATGGATGGATGATGGATCATGGATCATGGATCATGGATCATGGATCATGGATCATGGATCATGAATGGATGGATGGATGGATGGATGATGGATGGATGGATGGATGATGGATGGATAATGGATCATGGATCATGGATCATGGATCATGGATCATGGATGGATGGATGGATGGAGGGATGATGGATGGATGGATGGATAATGGATCATGGATCATGGATCATGGATCATGGATGGATGGATGGATGATGGATGGATGGATGAATGGATGATGGATGGATGATGGATCATGGATCATGGATCATGGATCATGGATCATGGATGGATAGATGGATGGATGGATGGATGGATGATGGCTGGATGGATGGATGATGGATGGATAATGGATCATGGATAATGGATGGATGGATGGATGATGGATGGATGATGGATGGATGATGGCTGGATGGATGGATGATGGTTGGATGGATGGATGGATGATGGATGGATGAATGGATGTGTGGATGGATGGATGGATGATGGATGGGGAATGGATGGATGGATGGTGAATGGATGGATGGATGAATGAATGTGTGGATGGATGATGAATGGATGGATGGGTGAATGAATGTGTGGATGGATGATGGATAGATGGATGATGGATGATGATTGGATGGATGGATGGATAGATGTGTGGATAGAGGATGGATGATTGATGATGGATGGATGAATGACAGATGGATGATGGATGGTGAATGGATGGATGGATGGATGATGGATGGTGAATGGATGGATGATGGATAATTGATGGATGGATGGATGGATGATGGATGGATAATTGATGGATGGATGATGGATGGTGGATGGATGGATGATGAATGATGGATGATGGATGGTGAATGGATGGATGATGGATGGTGAATGATGGATGGATGGATGATGGATGGTGAATGATGGATGGATGGATGATGGATGGTGAATGGATGGATGGATGGATGATGGATGGTGAATGGATGGATGATGGATGATGGATGATGGATGATGGATGATGGATGGATGGATGGATGAATGGATGATGGATGGATGGATGGATAATTGATAGATGGTGAATGGATGGATGATGGATGGATGGATGATGGATGATGGATGATGGATGGTGAATGGATGGATGGATGGATGGATGATGGATGGTGAATGGATGGATTGATGGATGATGGATGGTGGATGGATGGATGATGAATGATGAATGATGGATGATGGATGGTGAATGGATGGATGATGGATGGTGAATGATGGATGGATGGATGATGGATGGTGAATGATGGATGGATGGATGATGGATGGTGAATGGATGGATGGATGGATGATGGATGGTGAATGGATGGATGATGGATGATGGATGATGGATGATGGATGGATGAATGGATGAATGGATGATGGATGGATAATTGATAGATGGTGAATGGATGGATGATGGATGGATGGATGATGGATGATGGATGGATAATTGATAGATGGTGAATGGATGGATGATGGATGATGGATGATGGATGATGGATGGTGAATGGATGGATGATGGATTATTGATGATGGATGGATGGATGAAGGATGGTGAATGGATGGATTGATGGATGATGGCTGGTGAATGGATGGATGATGGATGGTGAATGGATGGATGGATGGATGATGGATGGTGAATGGATGGATGATGGATGGATGGATGATGGATGATGGATGATGGATGGATGGATGGATGGATGATGGATGGTGAATGGATGGATGGATGGATAATTGATGGATGGCTGGATGGTTGATGGATGGTGAATGGATGGATGGATGGATTATTGATGGATGGTGAATGGATGGATGGATGGATAATTGATGGATGGATGATGGATGATGGATGGTGAATGGATGGATGGATGGATTATTGATGGATGGATGGATGGATGGATGATGGATGGATGGATTATTGATGGATGGATGGATGGATGATGGATGGTGAATGGATGGATGTTTGGTCTTGTTCTCAGTGGATCAGTGTCAGCTGTAATGCAGGCGCTCTACTTGACCGTTGAGGTAAAGAGCAAGCTGAGCCTGAAGACAAAGCTCGCCATTTACTGCTCCATCTTCTTTCAAACTCTCACCTGTGGTCATGAACTTAGTGACCAAACAATAAGATGGCTGAAATGAGTTTCCTCTGGAGGGGGCGGGGCTTAGAGTAGAGCTGCTGCTACAGCTGAAAACAGAATCCAGAGTGCACACACACACACACACACACACACACACACACACACACACACACACACACACACACACACTGGTTGATCATGACAGAGAGCGGCTGATCCCCTTTTGCCTGCGATCAGCTCTGCAGGAGGATTGGAGAGGAATTGGCTGGGATTAGTTTAACGCCGCCATGTGGCATGCTGCGCGCACACACACACACACACACACACACACACACACACACACATACACACACGTTGTTTGTACATGAATGGAGAGTTTGACAGACAAGAACCTAACATGTTCAGTCAACAACAAACATCAGATGTTGCAGAAGAACTCAAACAAACTCTAAAGCTGTTTTCACTCATGATGCTCTCGTTAATGTTTCTGGACTGCTCCTGAAATCCTCCTGACCTGGTTGTTCACCTCACAGCGGGAGACTATCCCTGTCAGACAGGAGGGTAACAACGTGTGTGTGTGTGTGTGTGTGTGTGTGTGAATGAAGCAGACAGTTTGAGGACACACAGGTGAGTGTGGAAAGAGGTCAACTCTCTGAGGTTCAGGTGAGTCTGATGACAGCCAATGAAACAGATCCAGCCTGTCTGTGTTTAATTGTGTGTGTGTGTGTGTGTGTGTGTGTGTGTGTGTGTGTGTGTGTGTGTGTGTATTTTAGTACGAGGAGCAGTGAAACGATGAGGATGCAGCCTGACAGTCAGCTTTAGTCCATGCTTGGGGAGGTTTTACATTTCCTCACAGTATAAAGGCGAATGTGATGTGCAGCAGTGGTCACGAGGTCACGTCATGTTTGAGGAGTTTGATCGCAGACATGATGTCTTGGCTCATTTTAAATGTGAATGTTAAGATGTTTGCGATCTGAATGCCCAGTGGGAGGAGCTTCTCTTTCAAAGATGGCTGCCTTGTACGCTAAATGGCTTCTTCTGTAAACCACGCCATAGTTCCCCGATATGAAACCAAGAATTTCAGCAGACGGCTTCAAGCCTCTACGTAAGCTCTCGCAGCCCTGCAGCGTTCTGCCCCACTGGAAGGCTTCCAGAGAGCTGGCCAATCAGAAGAAAGTGGGCACATTTGAAGGGGGGGGGGGGGGGGGGGGGGTGGGGGATGAATAGGATCATGATCAGCTGATCTAAAGGTACCAGAGACCCGGTTCTGATAAGGTCCGGACATGTTGAGGAAGATTCAGGGACAGTAAGCGGGCGGCGATGTGGACGTTCATACTAAACGACCTCTGGGGGACCAGTGCGGTCTTCACGCTGCTTCGTCTCTGCTCACGCTGTGAATACGTCATGCTACACGTGGCGTTGATATAAAGACACACACTGTGTTGTGAACATGACGCGGCGTCCTTCATGGACCTGAATGTTCCCCGTCTGACAGTGAGGGGGAATCTTAAAGACGCTTTACTGAGCTCTGTTTCTAACAGCTGCCATGTGATCAGGATTGAAAGGTTAAGTACCACACACACACACACACACACACACACACACACACACACACACACACACACACACACACACGCACACACACCCTCTGTAACTATGGCAACAGCCACAGTAATAAGGCAGCCCCTCTGTAGAGAGAAGAGGGAACAAAAGACGGAGTGGAGGAGGGGACGAGGGAGAGAGAGAGAGAGAGTGAGAGAGAGAGAAAATACACTGACTGTTTCTTGGAAATACAACATAAAAATTATTCATATTATTGTTAATGTTTTTTATTTATATTTGTTATATTTGTATACTGTATATACTGTAAACATTTCTTGATAAAAAACATTTCTTAACTGCTTTGGCAACATGGATTGTTGATCTGTCATGCCAATATAGCTCATTTGAATTGAATTGAGAGAGACAGAGAGAGAGAGAGTTTGGAGGATTAAATGTAAATATACACGTCTGTGATGTTATATCCTCAGATCACACGGGAGGCTTTATTTAGGAGAAGAGACTGATGTGATGATCTCTTTATTCTGACCTTCTCCAGCTCACATGAATCATGGCTTAATAAATCTACGTGTTGATAACATGAAAAGGCAGAAAGAGACACCAGAAGTTTCTCATATCAGACGTGTTTCTCCTTCCTGTCTGTACAGGAAGTCACTGATTCGTCTCAGTGTAGCCTGACAGACACAGTTGACGCCCCCCTGTGGACAAAGTGGTATCTCTTTTGTACCTGCTCATCCTCTACAGCCTCGTTCAGACTGCCGGGATATTTTCGTCCCTGTGATGTCTGGCCTTCAGACTTAATGTTGTGGAGGTGTAATGGGGGCACGACGTGATCCCCGCTCTTAAACTCTGTGTGCAGACTGCAGCAGGTCTTAACTAAATCACTGTGATGAGTTCAAACCTGAGATTTGCTCTGCGTCCTTTAGAACAGACGCACAGCTGAGTGTGTGAAAACAGCGTCAGGATCCAGGTTCTCTGTGCCCAGCTCATCCCTCAGCATCCATATCATCTGTGTGGTCCACTCACTGATGGAGGAGGTAGAGGTGGTGGGGGTTTGGAGGAGGTGAAGGTGGTTGTGTTTCAGCGGAGGAGGTGGGTTTTTTGTGGGTGGACTAAGGGGTGCAGATGGTAGAGTTGGCAGAGTTATCTCTCTCCCTGTGTGCACATACGGTCAGCAGCTTCATTAGCACACAGAGACAAAGAGACTCTGTGGAGACGTTTGTTCTGATGCCAGTCCTCAGTTTATCCCTCAGTGTGTCTCTCAGTGTGTCCATAGTACATTTAGAGCCTGTAGGTACCACGTGTAGGCCTGATAACTGAAGGCTCTACCTCCCATAGTACATTTAGAGACCAACAGTTCCACGAGCAGAAAACACACATTCTTCTCTAACCTGAATCTCTGATATATAGCTGACGCTCTCATCATATCACACCTTGTCTCTGACAGTTGTGAGGGTTTGACGCTGTATAATCTGAGGTTCTCCTGCAGTCTCCGTTATATCTACACTCTGTCATGGTCGGAATTCTTCCACAACAGCGTCAGCACTGAGCTGTTACTGACAATGTTTTTTTAATAAGCTCTGACAGGAAAACTCTACAGTCATCAGGAAATTTAAATAATTCAGATCCTGACCACCCCCACCCTGCATACTGCTGCTGCTGCTGTGAGTGTGT
>NC_089199.1:25425089-25440089 GCF_963930695.1 Labrus bergylta
TCACACACTGCAGGGAGGAAGAGAGGGTGGGGGAAGAAATTTGGAGGGAAAACATGCTGAATGCAGAATACACACACACACACACACACACACACACACACACACACACACACACACACACACACATACGCACACACACACACACACACACACACACACACAAACTACTGACAGAGAAGTCTGAAACGTTCTCATGAAAAGCATCGATGTGACGGCGCTAGTTTCACTGTTTCATAGAGGAGCTGTGGTGTGTGTGTTTCCTGGTCTGTTCACCAGGGGGCTCCATGGCTCCATGCTCTGTAGGAAAACAGAAAGTGTGTTTGAGCTGCCAGCTGGGCCAGACGTCTGCTGCCTGTTTGTCCCGCTGGGAGGTTATGAAACAGGACAGCAGGTGAGTTAACAGAGCAACTGCTGGAGCCACAGGACCGGAGGGTGTTCAGGTGTGTTCAGGTGAGACTAAAGGACTGGAGGGTGTTCAGGTGTGTTCAAGTGAGACAGGACAGAAGGGTGTTCAGGCGTGTTCAGGTGAGACTAAAGGACCGGAGGGTGTTCAGGTGTGTTCAGGTGAGACTAAAGGACCGGAGGGTGTTCAGGTGTGTTCAGGTGAGACTAAAGGACCGGAGGGTGTTCAGGTGTGTTCAGGTGTGACTAAAGGACATGAGGGTGTTCAGGTGAGACTAAAGGACAGGAGGGTGTTCAGGTGTGAGACAGGACAGGAGGGTGTTCAGGTGTGTTCAGATCTGACTAAAGGACAGGAGGGTGTTCAGGTGTGTTCAGGTGAGACTAAAGGACCGGAGGGTGTTCAGGTGTGAGACAGGACATGAGGGTGTTCAGGTGTGTTCAGGTGAGACTAAAGGACCGGAGGGTGTTCAGGTGTGTTCAGGTGAGACTAAAGGACCGGAGGGTGTTCAGGTGTGTTCAGGTGTGACTAAAGGACATGAGGGTGTTCAGGTGAGACTAAAGGACCGGAGGGTGTTCAGGTGTGAGACAGGACAGGAGGGTGTTCAGGTATGTTCAGATCTGACTAAAGGACAGGAGGGTGTTCAGGTGTGTTCAGGTGAGACTAAAGGACCGGAGGGTGTTCAGGTGTGAGACAGGACAGGAGGGTGTTCAGGTGTGTTCAGGTGAGACTAAAGGACCGGAGGGTGTTCAGGTGTGTTCAGGTGAGACTAAAGGACATGAGGGTGTTCAGGTGTGTTCAGGTGAGACTAAAGGACAGGAGGGTGTTCAGGTGAGACTAAAGGACATGAAGGTGTTCAGGTGTGTTCAGGTGAGACAGGACAGGAGGATGTTCAGGTGTCTTTCAGGTGAGACTAAAGGACATGAAGGTGTTCAGGTGAGACTAAAGGACCGGAGGGTGTTCAGGTGTGTTCAGGTGAGACAGGACAGGAGGGTGTTCAGGTGTCTTTCAGGTGAGACTAAAGGACATGAGGGTGTTCAGGTGAGACTAAAGGACCGGAGGGTGTTCAGGTGTGTTCAGGTGAGACAGGACAGGAGGGTGTTCAGGTGTGTTCAGGTGTGACTAAAGGACAGGAGGATGTTCAGGTGTGTTCAGGTGAGACTAAAGGACATGAGGGTGTTCAGGTGTGTTCAGGTGAGACTAAAGGACTGGAGGGTGTTCTGGTGTGTTCAGGTGAGACTAAAGGACCGGAGGGTGTTCAGGTGTGTTCAGGTGAGACTAAAGGACAGGAGGGTGTTCAGGTGTGTTCAGGTGAGACTAAAGGACTGGAGGGTGTTCAGGTGTGTTCAGGTGAGACTAAAGGACTGGAGGGTGTTCACGTGTGTTCAGGTGAGACTAAAGGACAGGAGGGTGTTCAGGTATGTTCAGGTGAGACTAAAGGACTGGTCTTCTTATATACTCGTACATGCTCTACTACTCTCATGGACGAACAGTTTGTGTTATGAAAGTTGAGTAAATAAGAGATTCCAGGAACTCATTTTTCTGTTTACTCTAACAGAGTTCATGTTCCTCTTCTTATCAACGTTTACACCGAGCTGCACCCGGGTCTTTAAAAACACGTCGCTTATACCGGGTGAATAACCTCTGCTATCACTCGAACCCCCTAACCCTCATTAGAGACCCGAATCCCCAAACCCTCATTAGAGACCCGAACCCCCAAACCCCCCTTAGAGTCCCGAACCGCCAAACATGAAACTATATTAAAGATATAAACTATATTAAATATATTAACTATTTTAAAGATATGATATATAATAATAAAGGTTGCGTTGATTGACAGACGGTCTCAGCATCTCTTCGATCTCTTACTGTAGAGGTGAACTTTAACGAGACACTAATCCCCCGACTGTCCCTGAAGGCACCACGGTCTCTGTGTGAGTGTGTGAATGATTGACAGGAGAGCTGCACCAATCAGTGACCTGTGCTGCTCAAGCATCTTTCAAAACGGGAAACTGTTTCTTTAAAGAAGAATGCATAATGCATATTTGATGTGGCGTTTGAAAAGCTTGTCATAGCGATGGAGGCGGGGTCAGTGTATCAGATTCACAGGTATTGATCAGCTTGTTGTCGTAGCGATGGAGGCGGGGTCAGTGTATCAGATTCACAGGTATTGATCAGCTTGTTGTCGTAGCGATGGAGGCGTGGTTGGTGTATCAGTTTCACAGGTATTGATCAGCTGGTGGATCTGACTCAGAGCTGATGTGGTCACTGTGATCAGTTACAGCAGTCTCACTCCATCTCAGCACTCGTTAGAGCTCAGAGATATCAGACATGCTAACTGTTCAATCTCTGCTCAGGTTTTAAAGGTTTCAAAACATCCCAGTGTTTATCAAAGGAAAGCTTTTTCTTCACAGACTAGTTAAACAGGGTTAAAGGTCAGGGACTGAATGGGCTGAGGTGACACCTAGAAGACAGCTAACAGGTCCCACCTGTCACTCAAAGAGGCCACGCCCCTAATTCTACATCACTTCAAGCCTGACTATAATGTAAACATGAGTTGTATAAACATTCAGCCTGTACAGTTGAAGAGAGGGGACTGACTCACTGCAGGAGACAGACTCTAGTGGACACTGGAGGAACTGCAGCTTTTTTGAAGGTTTCTATCTGTGGGCTGATTCATGAGAACACTAAGGTTTTATAAAGACTGTGAGGAAACAGAATGCAACCCGAGTCAGATCATGAAGATAGGAGACTGGATGGAGAGATAGAGAGACGGGGTGAGGGGGCTGAGAGAGAGAGAGAGCGTTTGTCAGCAAATGTAATAAACAGAGAGAGAGAGACAGTGACAGAGACGGAGCGTAAATCACCCAGACCGAAGAGACCGAATCAGCTGAGAGCAGCAGTTCTCAACCTGAGAGAGAGAGAGGGAGGGAGAGAGAGAGAGAGAGAGAGAGAGAGGGAGGAGGGGGAGACAGGTGGGGAAACAGAGAGAGTCAGTGTGAAGGAGAGAGGAGAGACCAGAGGTGTGCATCTCTCTCCTCGTCCATCTGTCCAGATACTCTCCTCCTCCTTTCACTCTCTGATCATCCCTCCTCCTTCTCTCTCCTCCATAAATCCATTTCTCCTCCATAAGTCTGTTCCTCCCCTCTCATCCCTCCATCTCTCCTCCATAAGTCCTTTCCTCGTTCCTCATTCTTCCATCTATCCTCCTTACATCCCTCCATCTCTCTCTCTCTCTCTGTCTGTACGTCCGGTCTCGGTGCTGCTGGTTCATGTTGGATCACGGGGAGGATGTTGAAGTTCCGTGTGGACAGGAGAGTCAGGTAGGTGGAGGGAGGGAGGGAGGAGGAGGAGACATGTAGGGCTGGTGATAGGAGAAGATGAGGAGCAGGAGGAGGAGGGCAGGAGGAGTGGACGGAGGGAGCTGGAGGTCAGAGATGACTGCATTGCAGTGCCAGCAGGAAACACAGGGAGCTGTAATCCCTGCTGTGTTTTATCTACACTGATGTATGTGTGTGTGTGTGTGTGTGTGTGTGTGTGTGTGTGTGTGTGTGTGTGTGTATCTCTGTATGTGTGTGTGTGTGTGTGTGTGTGTGTGTGTGTACAGTGGTGCAGAGCTAAATCAGCAGCATGTAGTATTGATTGTGTCTGTGGTCTCTGTGGTTTGTTCAGGAAACATCAGCTGTCTGTGAGATTGTTTTTTTTTTCATCTTTTGGAGATGGAGATTAATTATTCTTTTCAGCTACCTGAGGAGGAGGATTTGTTGTTGGACATCAATGTTTGTTTTTTAGACTGCACAGTAGAAGTGTTTCTAGCTTCTCTGATTGAAGTTTATTTATATCTGCGTTGTTGGTAATGTCCAGCAGGTGGCGACTCCTCAGGTTGTTATGAGAAGACAGAGCACCTGATTCTCTAAGAAAGATCACAATGTCTCATATCTCCATAACTGGTTCCTCATGTTCTCCCTCTCTCTGCTTCGTCTCTGAATCTAACTCTCAAAGGATATAGCTCTAATGATCTTCAGATACAAACACAGTTAGCTCTTTTTTAGTGTGTGAGGTTGGAGAGAAGCTATCTGCAGCTTCCTCTGATGGAGCTGCACTCTCACACTGATGGAGATGCACTCTCACTCTGAAGGAGCTGCACTCTCACACTGACGGAGCTTCACACTGACAGAGCTGCACTCTCACACTGACGGAGCTGCACTCTCACACTGACGGAGATGCACTCTCACACTGACGGAGCTGCACTCTCACACTGACGGAGATGCACTCTCACACTGACGGAGATGCACTCTCACACTGATGGAGCTGCACTCTCACACTGACGGAGCTGCACTCTCACACTGACGGAGATGCACTCTCACTCTGAAGGAGGTGCACTCTCACACTGACGGAGCTGCACTCTCACACTGACGGAGCTGCACTCTCACACTGACGGAGCTGCACTCTCACACTGACGGAGCTGCACTCTCATACTGATGGAGCTGCACTTTCACACTCAGTTTGATAGCCTGCATCAGTAGGTCAAACCACCATGGTAACCTCCATCTATTATAAACAGGCTATGATGCTGTTCTTACTCCTTGGTGGAAACCGGAGCAGAAAATAACTGGAACTGTTTATATTAAACATCTGCTACAGCTGTGTGTATGTGTGTGTGTGTGTGTGTGTGTGTGTGTGTGTGTGTGTGTGTCCTGCAGCTGTCTCTATGTGGGTTTGTAGGTTATCACTGAGCAGAGAACACTGTCACGAGAACACTGTGTGTGTGTGTGTGTGTGTGTGTGTGTGTGTGTGTGTGTGTGGGTGTACACATACACACACGGTTTGAACATCCGTTTGATAAGACAGCTGCGAAACTTAAAGGTAAACTCCTGAACACTGTCTAACATGCAGTCAGCCGTCTGGTCTATCCGCGATAGTCAGAAAAGTCTGGCTATGCGGCTGATGGCGCCCACTCTAGAGCTTGTAGTTCTCCTGTGATCTTGTAGTTCTCCTGTGATCTTGTAGTTCTCCTATGATCTTGTAGTTCTCCTATGATCTTGTAGTTCTTCTGGGTTCTTGTAGTTCTCCTGGGTTCTTGTAGTTCTCCTGTGATCTTGTAGTTCTCCTATGATCTTGTAGTTCTCCTATGATCTTGTAGTTCTTCTGGGTTCTTGTAGTTCTCCTGGGTTCTTGTAGTTCTCCTGTGATCTTGTAGTTCTCCTATGATCTTGTAGTTCTCCTATGATCTTGTAGTTCTTCTGGGTTCTTGTAGTTCTCTGTGATCTTGTAGTTTCCCTGGGTTCTTGTAGTTCTCCTGGGTTCTTATAGTTCTCCTGTGTTCTTGTAGTTCTCCTGGGTTCTTATAGTTCTCCTGGGTTCTTATAGTTCTCCTGTGTTCTTGTAGTTCTCCTATGATCTTGTAGTTTCCCTGGGTTCTTGTAGTTCTCCTGGGTTCTTATAGTTCTCCTGTGTTCTTGTAGTTCTCCTGGGTTCTTGTAGTTTTCTGTGATCTTGTAGTTCTCCTGGGTTCTTGTAGTTCTCCTGGGTTCTTGTAGTTCTCCTGTGTTCTTGTAGTTCTCCTGGGTTCTTGTAGTTCTCTGTGATCTTGTAGTTCTCCTGGGTTCTTGTAGTTCTCCTGGGTTTTTGTAGTTCTCTGATCTTGTAATTTCCCTGGGTTCTTGTAGTTCTCCTGGGTTCTTGTAGTTCTCCTGGGTTCTTGTAGCTCTCCTATGATCTTGTAGTTCTCTGTGATCTTGTAGTTCTCCTGGGTTCTTGTAGTTCTCCTGTGTTCTTGTAGTTCTCCTGGGTTCTTGTAGTTTTCTGTGATCTTGTAGTTCTCCTGGGTTCTTGTAGTTTTCTGTGATCTTGTAGTTCTCCTGGGTTCTTTTAGTTCTCCTGTGTTCTTGTAGTTCTCCTGGGTTCTTGTAGTTCTCCTGGGTTCTTGTAGTTCTCCTCTGATCTTGTAGTTCTCATGGGTTCTTGTAGTTCTCCTGTGATCTTGTAGTTCTCATTTGATCTGTCTTGTCGGAATGGGAAACGAGACATTGGTGTCAAGGCAGTGTGTGTGTGTGTGTGTGTGTGTGTGTGTGTGTGTGTGTGTGTGTGTGTGTGTGTGTGTGTGTGTGTGTGTGTGTGTGTTGTGTGTGAGGCCTCATGCAAGACTTGGTCCAGCTGTGTGTGATTCCGCAGCCTGCAGGAGTTTAAGACTGAAGAGGGACAGCTGTAGCTCCTCAGGCATTAGCTGATGGTGTGATGATGTCATCAGTGACAGAGCAGAGTGTTTGATACTCATTATAAAGGATGAACATGTTATTGTGTTATAATATATTAATATATATAACTAACGATGATCATTTAAATATTTTTTAGAGGTTCTAACCTGAGAGTGAAAACCGACAGCCTCCTCAGAGACACTGAGGGCTAGCTACAGATACATGATTAAACCTGATTCTCTCTCTCTCTCTCTCTCAGTCAACATGACCCCCGTGGACCAGCTGGACCTGTGAGTTCGATCCAGCTGGAGGACCTGACACCTGTACACTCCTACCTGCAGTGAGTTCATACGAACCACACACACACACACACACACACTTGACCTCTGCCAGTACACACTGGTCACATGAGCCTGTATTTATCCTTTAACACCGAAAAAAACACTCAGTGAGGTTATTTATCAGAGAGCATTTATATCTGTTGAAATGATGCTGCTCAGGTTAGTGTATAACGTTCAGAGTGTGTAACATTCAGAGTGTGTAACATTCAGAGTGTGTAATGTTCAGAGTCTGTAACGTTCAGTTTGTAACGTTCAGAGTGTGTAACATTCAGAGTGTGTGATGTTCAGAGGGTGTAACGTTCAGTTTGTAACGTTCAGAGTGTGTAACATTCAGAGTGTGTAACGTTCAGTGTGTGTAACGTTCAGTGTGTGTAACGTTCAGTTTGTAACGTTCAGATTGATAACGTTCAGAGTGTGTAACGTTCAGTGTGTGTAACGTTCAGAGTGTGTAACGATCAGAGTGTGTTACGATCAGAGTGTATAACGTTCAGAGTGTGTAACATTCAGTGTGTGTTACGTTCAGTGTGAGTTCATGAAGAGGCAGGTGTGTGTCATCATTCCCTAACACCACCATCACCACTAGATGTCATCGTTAGGTAAATGTTCACAGGTCTGTCCTGCTGATGGAGGCCTCTCTCTCTCTCTCTCTCTGTGTGTGTGTGTGTGTGTGTGTGTGTGTGTGTGTGTGTGTGTGTGTGTGTGTGTGTGTGTGTGTGTGTGTGTGTGTGTGTGTGTGTGTGTGTGTGTGTGTGTGCATGTGCATGTGCGTGTGCAGGTGTTGTGACATGAACGGGAAGATCAACTCTGAGAGAATCCCTCACTCTAAAAGTGGCAACATGGTGTCTGAGCTGAGTCCAGAGGGACACACCTACACACGGGTGAGCAGACACACACACACACACACACACACACACACACACACACACACACACACACACACACACACACACACACACACACACACACACATACATCATTACCTTCACTATAAGGATGGAGATATATAAGTTTATTAAATACATACCTTTAATGACTCTCAGCCTAATCTTCTTCTTCTTCTCTTATACTGCAGACGTCTCGTACTCCAAGGAAGGCGGCGACTTTCGGTAAGCGCTCAAACTCAATGAGGAGGAACCCCAAAGCAGTGGTGGCCAAACAGGGCTGGCTGTACAAACAGGTGAAACATTCAATCTATAGGCCGACATTCATTCAGGTCGATTGAGTGATTAATTGTTTGTTTGGTGCGTTGATTGCATGATTGATTAGTTGGTTGGTTGATTGGATGATTGGTTGGTGTGTTGATTGGTTGGTTGGTTGGTTTGTTGGTTGGTTTGTTGGTTGGTTACTTGGTTGGTTGATTGGATGATTGGTTGGATGATGGGTTGGTTGGTTGATTGGCTGGTTGGTTGGTTGGTTTATTGGTTGGTTGGTTGGTTGGTTGATTGGATGATTGGATGATTGGATGATTGGTTGGATGATGGGTTAGTTGGTTGGTTGGTTGGTTTATTGGTTGATTGGTTGGTGGTTGGTTTGTTGGTTAGTTGGTTGCTTGGTTTATTTGTTGGTTGGTTGGTTGGTTTATTCGTTGGTTGGTTGGTTGGTTGGTTGGTTGGTTGGTTGGTTGGTTGATTGGATGATTGGGTGATCGGTTGGTTGGTTGGATGGTTGGTTGCTTGGATGATTGGATGATTGGTTGCTTGGTTGTTGGTTTATTGTTTGTTTGTTTGGTTGATTGGTTGATTGATTGAATGGTTGGTTGCTTGGTTGGTTGGTTGATAGGATGGTTGGTTGGTTGGTTGGTTGGTTGATTGGTTGGTTTATTGGTTGATTGGTTGGTTGGTTGATTGGATGATTGGATGATTGGATGATTGGTTAGATGATGGGTTGGTTGGTTGATTGGATGGTTGGTTGATTGGTTGGTTGGTTGGTTGGTTGGTTGGATGGTTGGTTGGTTGGTTGGTTGGTTGGTTGGTTGGATGGTTGGTTGATTGGATGATTAGATGATTGGTTGCTTGGTTGCTTGATTTATTGTTTGTTTGTTTGGTTGGTTGGTTGGTTGATTGGATGATTGGATGATTGGTTGCTTGGTTGCTTGGTTGGTTTATTGGTTGGTTGATTGGATGATTGGTTGGATGATGGGTTGGTTGGTTGGTTGGTTGGTTGGTTGATTGATTGGATGGTTGGTTGGTTGGTTGGTTGATTGGTTTATTGGTTGATTGGTTGGTTGGTTGATTGGATGATTGGATGATTGGTTAGATGATGGGTTGGTTGGTTGATCGGATGATTGGTTGGATGATGGGTTGGTTGGTTGGTTGGTTTATTGGTTGGTTGGCTAGTTGGTTGGATGATTGTTTAGTTGGTTGGTTGGTTGGTTGGTTAGTTTATTGATTGGTGGTTTGATTGTTGATCTTCTGTCCATCCAGGCGAGTAGTGGAGTGAAGCAGTGGAACAAGCGGTGGTTCATCCTCTCAGACAGATGCCTGTTCTACTACAAAGGTCTGTACTCCATCATCTTTTGGTTTATGTTTAATAATGATGAGCTGTGTTCTTAATCTCAATCTCTCTGTCTCTCTCTTTCTCTCTCTCCGCTCTTTGAGGATTTCATTTATCATCAGTTCTCCTATAAATCACTGCTGCTCATTATAACAGGATCTTGTGAAGTCACTCTGTGTCTCTGTGCAGAGTTTCAGCAGTTCTCTAAAGCTCTCCTCCTGTCTTTTTGTATGTTTCTCTGTTTGTGTGTGTATGTGTGTGCGTGTGCTTGTGTGTGTGTTTGTGTGTGTGTATGTGTGTGTGTCTGTGTGTGTCTGTCTGTGTTTGTGTGTGTGTGTGTGTGTGTGTGTTGTTCAGAGGATCATTAATGGGTCAGTGAGCTAACTTTGCGCTGCAGTCGGGCTCTTCTCTCTCACGCAGGCAGCAGCTCAGGACAAGAACTTTAAAGCTGTCAGAGCGTCTCAGACTTCAGGACAATACTCGTCCTCAGTGTCTCCCTGTAGTCTCAGTGATGTAAAAGAAGGACACTGCTGCATCTTTGAATGTCTCATTTCACTTTAACAAACTCTCAGACAGTTCAGCTGATGAGTCCAAAGTAATATCCACCTTATGACATCACACATTGACCTTATGACATCACACATTGACCTTTGTTACCGTTCCTTTGAGCTGTTTGACCTCACTTTGGGATCCCTAACCACATCCCTGACCTTCACTCCACAGGAAGGGCCTTACTTTATTTCCAAATAAAAGCACACAGGAAGTAAAGTATTCTCAGCTTTAGACAGTACAACACTTCAAAATGAAAGCCTAACTATTTTTAAATGAGAAATTGAGCTGTGATTGGAGATTGTAGTGTATTTTATCCTGTCCTTGATGTCCTAGCATTAGCTGCTCTGTGGTTACTCTGTCAGAGACTTGTTGTTGACTGCAGCCTGGAATGACCTTGAAAAGCCTTGAATAACCCTCAGCAGTAAATCCAGAGTTTTCCGAAGAGAAGTTCAGCCAGCAGACAACAAACCTCGGCGTGTTCTGCCTGAGCGCACTTTGTGTTCAGCCAGTCTCCGAGGAGCAGAAGCAGTCAGGTGAACATCGTGGTTATTGGGCGATCAAACAGGCAGCTCCTTTCTCTCTCTCTTTATTTATCTGCTGCCTCCCTGTCAGCTCGCCGTGCCTCTCTATTCTGAACACGTCCATGTTCCTTCTTCTCGGTCGCCCAGCTGTGTTTGAGATAGAGAGAGAGGGAGAGGGAGAGAGAGGGAGTGGGAGAGAGAGAGAGAGGGAGAGAGGGAGAGAGGGAGAAAGGGAGAGAGAGAGGAAGAGAGGGAGAGAGAGAAAGAGAGAGGAAGAGAGGGAGAGAGGGAGAGAGGGAGAGAGAGAGGAAGAGAGGGAGAGAGAGAAAGAGGGAGAGATAGGGTTAAGTGTCTTGCTCAAGGACACTGAGCCACAGCCGCCCCCCACAGTTGCATATAGTTTAGTTGCATTGCCCTGTTTCAGTTGCATTGCTGTGGCTCTGTGTAGTTGCAGGCTGGTGGTTGCTTTCTGTGCACATAAACAAGGCACATTAATGACCCGTTTAAGGTCGACGTCAGGATGACATCACAGAATCAGCTGGAGGGAAACACAGAACAGCACCACCAGGTGGTGACAGAAAGGCGTCGGGTGAGCGAACAGAAGTAGTAATAATTAAAGCAAAGCGTTTCAAATAGAATCACCATGAAATGATTGAATCGATCTCTAGTACTTCTTTATATATCCCACGACTTGTGTAGTTACACCACCGTCCACCAGAGGGCGCTGCCTGATTAGAACACATCGTAATAAAGTGATACACAGGCGGTATTTTTAGAGCTGACGTCTCAGGTGGATCAAACTCAACCTAGAAACGGAAGATTTGGGTCATCATCGACAACTCACATGTTTACTAATTAACAAACTGTGTTTACAAACAACAAATAGAGAGAGAGAGACAGAGAAAGAGAGAGAGAGAGAGAGAGAGGGAGAGAGAGAGAGAAATTGAGAGAGAGGGAGAGAGGTGTGACTGTTTACCTGCTGTCTCATAATGTGTGTGTGAGCGTCTGATTGGTGCAGACGAGCAGCAGGTACAGTTGGCTGCAGGCCGAGATTCCTGCAACACTGAGTCACATGGTCTGATCATTATCTGTACACACACACACACGCACGCACACACACACACACACACACACACACACACACACACACACACACACACACACACACACACACACACACACACACACACACACACACACACACACACAGAGCAGGGATCAGTGTATTGTATGATTGCACAAGCCCTTCCCCCTCCCTCAGATCTCCCTCCCTCTCTCTCTGCTCCTTGTTCGCTCTCTCTCTCTCTCTCTCTCTCTCTCTCCCTCTTTCTCTCTCACACACAAACACACACGCACCCTGTGCGAGCGAGCAGCGAGTCGGTGCAGAGCCCTGTCAAGCAGAGAGGAGGTAGGAGGTCACAGAGAGACGAGAGGATCCTTTTTCCAACGATCAAATTTTCATGTTTGCTTCCATTATTTAGACCGCACCGCTGCTGCTCTCCTTCTTCTGTGTTTCTATTTATCACCGCTGGACCCTGCTCTGTGTGAGTGTGAGTGTGAGTGTGTGAGCCATTACTGCTGCTTATCACAGGGACCCTCCAACCATAATGGAAGTCTATTCTGGGAGTCTGTCACTGTGGGAGCAGCTCCTCTCTGCTCCTCTTCATCTCTCTGCAGCACACTCCTTCTACTCTTCTTCTTCATCTTCTTCTCCTGTTCTTAGTCTTCTCCTTCTCCTGTTCCTCCTCATCTTCTTCTTTTCCTCCTTCTCTTCTTCTTCTTCTGTTCCTCCTCCTCCTCTTCTCCTTCTTCTTCTTCTTCTCCTGTTCCTCATCTTCTTCTCCTTCTCTTCTCTTCCTCGTCTTCTCCTCGTCCTCTTCTCCTTCTTCTCCTCCTGTTCCTCATCTTCTTCTCCTTCTCTCCTCCTCCTCATCTTCTTCGTCTTCTTCTTAAACCTGTGCCCGTGTCTCACTCTGGTCTCTCGTCCACAGATGAGAAGGAGGAGTCCGTGTTAGGGAGTCTACCTCTGCTGAGTTTCAGAGTCGGAGGAGTGGAGCTGTCTGACAACATCACCCGAAAGTTTGCCTTTAAGGTCAGAGACGTTAACAGATGTTCTGATAATGATTTTACTTTAAGATCCCTGAGTGATCTCTGAGTGTGATCCCTGAGTGTTTGAGTGATACCTGAGTGTGATCCCTGAGTGTGATCCCTGAGTGTGATCCCTGAGTGTGATCACTGAGTGTGATCCCTGAGTGATACCTGAGTGTGATACCTGAGTGTGATCCCTGAGTGATACCTGAGTGTGATACCTGAGTGTGATCACTGAGTGTGATCCCTGAGTGATACCTGAGTGTGATACCTGAGTGTGATCCCTGAGTGTGATCACTGAGTGTGATCCCTGAGTGATACCTGAGTGTGATCCCTGAGTGTGATCCCTGAGTGTGATCCCTGATCATAAAAAGTCAACACTTTTATTTGGAGTCATTTTTATAACTGGTTCCAGCTCGTCACAGGATCTGCTCTGAGTGTAACCCTGACAGAATCAAGCTGTTGTTATTCTGACTTTATGAATGGATGTCTGAGTGTGATCCCTGAGTGATCCCTGAAATATCCCTGAGTGATCCCTGAATAATCCCTGAGTGTGATCCCTGAGTGATCCCTGAGTGTGATCCCTGAGTGTGATCCCTGAGTGATCCCTGAGTGTGATCCCTGAATGTGATTCCTGAATGTGATCCCTGAGGGATCCCTCAGTGATACCTGAGGGATCCCTGAATAATCCCTGAGTGTGATCCCTGAGTGATACCTGAGTGTGATCCCTGAGTGTGATCCCTGAGTGTGATCACTGAGTGTGATCCCTGAGTGTGATCCTTGAGTGATACCTGAGTGTGATCCCTGAGTGTGATCCCTGAGTGTGATCCCTGAGTGATACCTGAGTGTGATCCCTGAGTGATCCCTGAGTGATCCCTGAGTGTGATCCCTGATCATAAAAAGTCAACACTTTTAATTGGAGTCATTTTTATAACTGGTTTCAGCTCGTCACAGGATCTGCTCTGAGTGTAACCCTGACATAATCAAGCTGCTGTTATTCTGACTTTATGAATGATGTCTCTGATTGGTGCACACCCTCTGACATTTACCTGGTGGTCATCTCCTTTGATATTTCCCATACAGGACTTGGCGTTCAAACATAAAGAACTTTATGAAGTTTAAATCGATCTCAGAGGATTAAAGTGATCACCTGAACGTTGCAGAACATTTCTCAGTGAGAAGAGTTTTTTTATTGCATTCTCACTTTTTCTACCTGCTTCGATACGTTGCTGTGTCTAGTTGCAGGGAATTGCTGTGGTTGGATTGCTGTGTCTAGTTGCAGGGAGTTGCTGTGGTTGGATTGCTGTGTCTAGACGCAGGGTGTTGCTGTGGTTGGATTGTTGTGTCTAGTTGCAGGGAGTTGCTTTGGTTGGATTGCTGTGTCTAGTTGCAGGGAGTTGCTGTGGTTGGATTGCTGTGTCTAGTTGCAGGGAGTTGCTGTGGTTGGATTGCTGTATCTGGTTGAAGGGAGTTGCTGTGGTTTGATTACTGTATTTAGTTGCAGGGAGTTTCTGTGGTTGGATAGTTGTATCTAGTTGCAGGGAGTTGCTGTGGTTGGATTGTTGTATCTAGTTGCAGGGAGTTGCTGTGGTTGGATTGCTGTGTCTAGTTGCAGGGATTGCTGTGGTTGGATTGTTGTATCTAGTTGCAGGGATTGCTGTGGTTGGATTGTTGTATCTAGTTGCAGGGTGTTGCTGTGGTTGGATTGCTGTGTCTAGTTGCAGGGAGTTGCTGTGGTTGGATTGCTGTGTCTAGTTGCAGGGATTGCTGTGGTTGGATTGTTGTATCTAGTTGCAGGGATTGCTGTGGTTGGATTGTTGTATCTAGTTGCAGGGATTGCTGTGGTTGGATTGTTGTGTCTAGTTGCAGGGAGTTGCTGTGGTTGATTGATGTGAGTTGACTGTGTTGGTCACATGATGTTGTTTATGACCATCAGCGAGGCTCATAGCCATCAGAAGGAGGGGGCGGAGTCAGGACTCTTCTTCTTTGATGTGGATTTATTTCATAATTAGATTTAATATCTCAGCAGATTCTTGTGGTTAATTAAATGTTGCTTCATGTGTGTTTGTGTTGGTGGGGACGTGAAGCTGCTGAAGAGGAGAGAGGGGGGTTGTTGGGGTCAGTCGGGGGGGGCAACATGCAGCAAAGGGCTGAGGTCGTATTCAAACCCATGGCTTCAGCAACGTGCCAACTGGACTTTAGGACAACAATCTGTTGGCTGATTTAGCGGCTCGAGGCCACTTGGCCCCTGGTGCCCCTGGTCCTGTGTCTGGTAGACCTCTTATTTGCACTCAGCAGAGCTCCACAGTAATAAAACCTGTGCAAGAGGGCGGTAACGACAATCCGAGACTAAAAATAAATGAATCCTATTATCGTCTATGAAGATGAATCACACAACTCACACACAC
>NC_089199.1:25450089-25585089 GCF_963930695.1 Labrus bergylta
CTCTCCCATTTCACTGTCTCCCCTCCTCCCCCCTGTGAGGTGATCTGCCCCCCTCACCTGCCCCCCCTGTGATGGTACAGAGTACAGCAGGTAATATATCACCTCTCTGCCTGCAGGGGGCGCTCACGCCTCCTGTTCTGCATGTGTGCATGATGGATGCTACAGCCCGGTGTTCTATGCATGTTTACACTCTGTGATTCTGTCATCATGTCACAAACAGATTCTGATTATTAGAACTGAACATCTTTGTGTCAAAATGTGGAATTTGTAAGAACTCCATCCCAGGTCTTTGTGACTCTCCTCCTGCTGCAGGCCGCTCTCGTCTCTGTGCACGTCAAAGGTGCCCCAGTCTAGCCAATCAGATAGTGTTGTGGGCGGGTGGTGAGTGAAAACAGACCCAGACAAAGACACACCTGCAGCGGAGCCAAAGAGAACATGAGAACTGAATCACAGAGACGTTAACACCAGGACGCAGCATGGAGCCAATCACATGATCATTCTGTTTTATTATGACTTCACCAAACTCAGACCGACTTTGCTTCTCTCTAGAATCACGAGCAGTGAAATCAAGTCAAAGCTTTAAACCTGTCAGAGGTTTCAAACTGGAGTTATCTTCACACTGATGTTTGTAATGATGAGCAGGTGATGATGTCACTGACTCCTCTCTCTCCTCTCTCTCTCTCCCCCCAGGTGTGGCAGGAGGAGGACGAGCAGGGTGATGAAGGTGAGGTGAATAGGTCCGTTGTGTTCTGTATGCAGGCGGAGCACGCAGGAACCAGAACCTACTTCTTCAGCAGCGACAGCCATGAGGAGCAGGAGGACTGGATCAGAGCCATGAGCCAGGCCACACAGGTTACCGTGAAAACGGAGACAAGGTAATCCCCCCCCCCCCCCCCCCCCCCCCCCCACACACACACACACACACACACACACACCCACACACACACACACACACACACACGTCGTCTGTACTACTTTGCCTCCCTCTGTCTCTGCAGAGGATGTTTTTAAATGAGACTGTGCTGCCATCTGGTGGTGCTCTTAGGTAAGACACCTTTAATAACAGCAACAGGAAAAATATTTGTTGGAGGATCACTGAAATAAAAACAGAACGTCCAGAGAGTTCAAACCAAACATTTCATGTTGTTGTTTCATCAGGATTATTTTATTGATATTATTATCAGTTTTCTCTCTTTGTTGTTGTAATACTTATTTTGACCACTAGATGCTGAAAGTGATACTGACAGCACTCACTTTCTGTTTGGTGCAAAGAGCAACCATAAAGAAGAAAGGTTGTCAAACTACAGAGAACTTAAACAGATTCCAACACGTGACAGTTTTTATTACTTTAGTTATATTTAAATGCCCCGCCCTTATGATATAAGGCTCCGCCCCTGTCCCCACAGGAAACACTGAGTGTTTGTGAAGTCCAGTTTCACGCCCCCCTCCCCCCCTTTAACAGCCTCTTCTATGATCCTTTTTTTTCTAGGACGATCTCAGACACCCCAGCTGATATCACCTCGGTAACCAAGACCCCTGACCCCCCCACACAACAGCCCCCCAATACACAGACAGACTCTGAGGCTGAACCTGAGCCTCCCCTCACTAAGACTAACGGGGTGGACTGCCAGGAAACGCCCCCACCTTCAACCCCCCGCTCAAACACTGACGGAGAAGTGGGGTGGGGGCAGGAAAGGGGGAGGATGAGGGGGGAGGCCCTGGCCCTGACACCTCCGCCCACCCGAACCACCACCCAAACGGTTGGAGCAACCATGGCTCTTCTAAAACTCTGCCCCTAACAACAGCAGCAGAATCCCCCCCTCGAGGAGCCACAGTGTACACGCCCCACCTCAGGGACACACCCCCTTTCAGGGCCACCTGGAGGGGGGTGGCAGCCCCCTACAGGACCCAAGGGACCAGCAGGAGAACGTGGTGCTGAGGCGGGGCTTCGTCCCCCGCACAGCTCCAGAGAGGGTGGCCCAGAGGAAGAGCTCCATGGCTCAGCTGCAGCAGTGGGTCAACCAAAGGAGGGGCGTGGCCTCCCAGGAGGACCTCCACAGGTACGTCAGACAGATGTTCTCTGCAGGTGTACAGGGCTGGGACTGGTACTGATCCTAGCTAACAGGTCATCAGACTTGACCTGGTACTGGTCCTAGGTAACAGGTCATCAAACTGGGACTGGTACTGATCCTAGCTAACAGGTCATCAAACTGGGACCTGGTACTGATCTTAGCTAACAGGTCATCAGACTTGGACCTGGTACTGATCCTAGCTAACAGGTCTTCAGACTGGGACCTGGTACGGATCCTAGCTAACAGGTCATCAGACTTGGACCTGGTACGGATCCTAGCTAACAGGTCATCAGACTGGGACCTGGTCCTGATCTCTTTATAACCCTCCCTCTTTGTTTTCAGCCCCTCCCGTTATTACCCTGTGGGTCGGGGGGTCCCTGCTGATTATTATGGTTTCCCTGGAGGCCCCCCCTTCATAGAGGACTACCCTCTGTACCCTCCCGGAGTCCGCCCTGACAGCATCTGCACGATGTCTGCAGTGGGGGTTACGACCGCCGCTGGACCGTGGAGGAGAAGCGTCACTCTCTGAGGACGGCCCCCACCAGCTGTACGGACCCCCCATGTCCCGGGACTCATGGGGGCCACAGTACTATGGAGGGATGGAGACGTCTATGAGGCGTCTGTCCATCCAGCCCCGGTCCAGGTCAGTCCCGCGGTCCCCATCCTCTTCTTCGGGGGGACCGTACTCTCCGGTACCACACAGCTTCGCCTCGCCAGCTAGATCGCCGTCCACCCGCTTCGACCGCTTCCAGGGCAGGATGAGGGATGACGTGATCTATGCTGATCCATCTGTGTACGGTCTGAGGAGGTCACTGAGCTCCCCCAAGGTGAGAGTGTGTGTGTGTGTGTGTGTGTGTGTGTGTGTGTGTGTGTGTATGTGTTTTCTGATCAGTTACATAATTTGATGGTTTCACTTCCATCATAATGAGATTTTCCAAACGTCGGTCTGAGAGATGAATGTTCTGTTTTCATGCTCACCTCAAGCTGTGTCCTAACAGCAAGCCAGCGGCGCTGAACAAGAGTTCATGAACCATACGGGGGCCTGAAGAGGCCAACATGACGACCTTTAACCCCTGACTCCTGTAAAAAGCAGAGATCAACACTCCCCATGTCTCATCAAGAGAACCATCGCTGTTACCTCGAGATGACAAGATAACGAAGTATTCGTACTCGTTGATTGGTGGACTGGTAGAAAACAGGAAACAGAATTAAATAAATACGTTCAGTAACAACAGCAGCGCCCTGAGTACTGGACGTGATGAACGCTGGCTCGCTCAGTTAGGACACGGTGCTCTTCTTCTAACTACGTTCATTCATGCTTTCCTCTATTCTTCCCTTCCTTCTGTCAATGTAACAATGTAAATTTCCCCGTTGTGGGATAAATAAAGTATTATCTTATCTTATCTATCTTTCCTTGTGTCCTTCCCTCCTTCCTTCAGTATGACTACCCTGGAAACAGGAGGTCCTTAAGCCAAGGATTATACTACAACTACCCCGTCTCCCCCTCCATCCACAGTAAAATGGTATGTGCTGCTGATGTGATGTCATACAGGTCACACTAGGATCAGACACACACACAAATAAACACACACACACACACAAACACACACACACATGGACACACTGTAGCTGTGGCACTTAAAGCAGCAGTCTGTGAATCTGTCTGTCCTCACCTGTCCTCACCTGTCCTCAACTGTCCTCACCTGTCCTCACCTGTACCTAACACTCTGAGACTGCTCTGCGTGTGTGTGTGTGTGTGTGTGTGTGTGTGTGTGTGTGTGTGTGAGATTTGACACTGGATCATCAGAACATCGTGCAGTACTGAAGCAGACAAACTGACTCTGCTCTCTAGCTAGTGGAGTCGCCCCCTGCTGGACATCAGAGAGAAGGCGGGTTTAAGACTCTTCTGTACTGATTAAACTTCACTCTTTATCCACTTCTTGTAGAAAGTAAACAGTAAACACTCAAGTTAAGAATCCAGCTCCATCATACTCGATCTCTGCTCTCATTGGTCACTTAATGAAACCGTCTCCAGTAGCAGAGACTTTTCCAGAGAGTGCCCAGAGGATCCAGATGTTGGTTTGAGAGTGTGTGGAGCTAATTGGTGACGAGCTGTAGCTCTGCCGTGTGATTGGTCCACTGCTTGTGGTTCTTTGCTCTATAAGCCTTCTATCCATACATCATGTGTCTGTTTCCATGTGTCACTGCTGCTGATTGGCTCAGGAGGACATGTTAGACCTACAGCTGCAACGCAACCTGGATTACTTAGACCAGCAGGTAACAGGACACACACCCGTCAACTGTTTCACCATCACACACCCGTCAACTGTTTCACCATCACACACACGTCAGCTCGTTTCACCATCACACACCCGTCAACTGTTTCACACCATCACACACCTGTCAGCTGTTTCACCATCACACACTCGTCAGCTGTTTCACCATCACACACCCGTCAACTGTTTCACCATCACACACCCGTCAACTGTTTCACACCATCACACACCTGTCAGCTGTTTCACCATCACACACTCGTCAACTGTTTCACCATCACACACTCGTCAACTGTTTCACCATCACACACACGTCAACTGTTTCACCATCACACACACGTCAACTATTTCACCATCACACACTCGTCAACTGTTTCACCATCACACACTCGTCAACTGTTTCACCATCACACACTCGTCAACTGTTTCACCATCACACACATGTCAACTGTTTCACCATCACACACTCGTCAACTGTTTCACCATCACACACTCGTCAACTGTTTCACCATCACACACGTCAACTATTTCACCATCACACACCAGTCAGCTGTTTCACACCATCACACACCCGTCAGCTGTTTAACACCATCACACACCAGTCAGCTGTTTCACACCATCACACACCCGTCAGCTGTTTCACCATCACACACACCCGTCAACTGTTGCACCATCACACACCAGTCAGCTGTTTCACACCATCACACACCCGTCAGCTGTTTAACACCATCACACACCTGTCAACTGTTTCACCATCACACACCCGTCAACTGTTTCACCATCACACAGCCGTCAACTGTTTCACACCATCACACACCTGTCAGCTGTTTCACCATCACACACTCGTCAACTGTTTCACCATCACACACTCGTCAACTGTTTCACCATCACACACACGTCAACTGTTTCACCATCACACACGTCAACTATTTCACCATCACACACCAGTCAGCTGTTTCACACCATCACACACCCGTCAGCTGTTTCACACCATCACACACCCGTCAACTGTTTCACCATCGCACACCAGTCAGCTGTTTCACACCATCACACACCCATCAGCTGTTTAACACCATCACACACCCGTCAACTGTTTCACCATCACACACCCGTCAACTGTTTCAAACCATCACACACCAGTCAGCTGTTTCACACCATCACACACCAGTCAGCTGTTTCACACCATCACACACTCGTCAACTGTTTCACCATCACACACCAGTCAGCTGTTTCACACCATCACACTTGTGAACTGTTTCACCATCACACACCCGTCAACTGTTTAACACCATCACACACCCGTCAACTGTTTCACCATCACACACACGTCAACTGTTTAACACCATCACACACCCGTCAACTGTTTAACACCATCACACACCCATCAGCTGTTTCACCATCACACACCCATCAACTGTTTAACACCATCACACACCCATCAGCTGTTTCACCATCACACACCCATCAACTGTTTAACACCATCACACACCCGTCAACTGTTTAACACCATCACACACACGTCAACTGTTTCACCATCACACACCCGTCAACTGTTTAACACCATCACACACTCGTCAACTGTTTCACCATCACACACTCGTCAAGTGTTTCACCATCACACACCCGTCAACTGTTTAACACCATCACACACTCGTCAACTGTTTCACCATCACACACCCCGTCAACTGTTTAACACCATCACACACCCGTCAGCTGTTTCACCATCACACACCCGTCAACTGTTTAACACCATCACACACCCGTCAGCTGTTTCACCATCACACACCCATCAACTGTTTAACCACCATCACACACCCGTCAACTGTTTAACACCATCACACACACGTCAACTGTTTCACCCTCACACACCCGTCAACTGTTTAACACCATCACACACTCGTCAACTGTTTCACCATCACACACCCGTCAACTGTTTAACACCATCACACACCCGTTAACTGTTTCACCATCACACACCCGTCAGCTGTTTCACCATCACACACCCGTCAGCTGTTTCACCATCACACACCCGTCAGCTGTTTTTACCGTCCTGGTTAACAGGACACCCCCACAGACTTGTAACACACCTATCAACAGTCAGTGAGATTCCCAGCCTGCACACGTGGAACACTTCAGCACAAAGTCATTACAGCGTTTAAAGGTTGAATGAGTCCACAGGATGTCCAGGATGCTTTCTTCTTCACTTTCCTTAAAACATGCTCAGGGTTAGGGTCAGTCCTGCTGTTACATCAGCGTGTTGTCAGGTGTGTGTAATGTGAACTGAATCCTCAGGTTCCAGACGGAAGTCATCTGATAACCAGAATGTTGGAGCGCTCTCCCTCAGCAGCAAAGCTCTGTGTCCAAGTAAGAGAGGGGCGAGCAAGGGAGCAACGGTACAGGGAGGCAGGCTGCAGAGAGAGAGAAAGAGATTCTCTGCTCATCATTTTTTTTAACATGAAACTGTGGTCTGAAGTCCAGTCCAGAGTCCATGTGCTGGACTGAGACAGGCTCCGACTAACCCTGATGATCAGTCTGTACCCAGCCTGCCTCTCTTCTTCAGTCTTTGTGTCGTGTGCATGATGTGGGGACTGTGATCACTGTTTTCTTCGTCTGTAGCTTGCATCACTCTGTGTTTGATTTTGTGAAGGTGTCACATCATCTCTTCATGTCTCTAAGGGTCCACGTAGATCCACCTGCAGCCAGAACCATGATGAGCTGAAGACACATTACACCTAACCCTGCAGACTGAACCTTTAGATGACCTATGAGGGCCTCACAGACCCTGATGTCCCTGTTTGCTCACAGTGCAGTCCTAAATTAATACTGAGAAGGGCCGTCTCCAGGATCTGAAAGCCATGGCTAACCCTGATATCACTATAACCACACCTCCACTACATTAACGAGTTAATGATCAACACTATCTAAAAGAAGGAGGACGGTGTGGGAGACGAGTCAGTCCATCACAAATTGCAGACAAAATAACTAAATTACCAAATTGGCAACTTTTTGCTCCTGAATGTGGTCCAGACAGTTTGAGGGAGTTTGTCTGAGATTATTTGATCTTAAAAAACAATAAATGACCCAACACTGGGTTTCTGAAACGTCTACTCTTGCCATGGGGTATTATTCTTGTTTGTGAATCCTACCAAAGTTTAAAACGATGGTATGGTGACTCTGACTTTGTTTATAATAACATAATAATAAGGTAGTAAGGGCCCCTCCTCCATTCTTCCTCCTCTATGAAGCCCCCTGGTGGTCTGTGGAGGTCCTGACATGTTTGGACCCTTGCAGACATAAGCAGATGAGATTGTTGTTTCTGTGCTCTAGTGACATATCCACTGTGGACCAAAGGTTCCAGGAAGCACAGGAGCAGGTTCTGTGTGTAATCATGAGCTGGTTGGGACGTCTGATTGGAGCCTCATCACCTCTGAAACACTCTGACTGGTCAGGTGATGATGGAGCTCACGAGCTATGGGGGGGCCACAGCAGGAGGACTTAAATGAGGGCCTTAGCCAATCCAAAGTGAATGTGTGATGTTTTAAATGTGAGGACACACGATGCAGAGGTCCACTATCTGAATGAGTTATTAAAGGAGATCTAGTCAGACATGTTGTTTGAGGACACTGTGTGTGAAATGGTTCATGTCTGCTTCCTTTACGGCTGCGTCTCAATCAGACAGACGGGCGTTTAGGGTTAGACATCACGAGTCACATGAGCTTTGTTGTGATGGGCCATCTTCAGTTTTGTAGATTTCTGCGTCAGCGTTCAGGTTTACATCTTATATCCTCCGTTATTATCGCCTCCTTCTTCCCACAGAAAGCAGACAGACGTCAAACTAACCGGACTATTTATGCAGATTGTTATGATCACAGTTAGTCCTCCAGAGTCTGTGATCAGAGCTGTATCCATAGCAACTGCCTGCTTTTCTTCGTAATGGTTTGTTCCTAACCACGGTGATCCCTTGAGGGACGGCAGACTGTTGCTGTGGGTAATCGACCAATCAGAGATCAATAAAAGAGAGATAGAAACCCTCCACCAGACAAACCCTCACTCTCCATGTAGCGTCCGTTTGACCACCAAACAAACACCTCCAGTTCATCACTGTTCATCCTGCAGAGTCGAGGACTCAGTGGATGTTTGGTGGAAACTGGACGTCACGTATCTGTTAATGCTTCCGTCTCCTGACACACATATTTCTGATTCTTCCTACTGGGACATGAAGCTCGGAGCTTCTGAGATGTTTCAGGTTCACAGAAACAAACCCAACCCTCCTCAGAGTCTTCTCGTCTGATTGTTAGCAGATGTTTGAATAATGGTAATGACCCGACATCTGCTGCAGAACAGGAGAAACCTGTGATCACAACAATGATCACTCAGTTCATTGCGACAGACTCCTTCCTTTGTTGGCAGAGGTTCCTTTATAATGAATGAAGCTGCACATTCCCAGAAGGAAGACCAACATCAGAGATCTGTGCTATCACTGGAGCAGTCAATCTCTCGCTGCTGGACCTTTATTCATTCTTTGTTTTCACAGGTGCCTCCGTTCCACGACGTCTACAGAGGAGAGCTTCACCCAACGCTGAAGCTCAACGAGATAGAAACCAGCGTAAGAGAGGCCGACAGCCAATCAGAACACACCAACACTGATTAACCCAACACACTGTTTGACTGTTTGCTGGAAGTTTAAACAGCAGCAGATGAAGACATATCTGTGTGTTTAGTGTGTAAGCATGCAGCCACACTGATTTATTGCCTCGTCTCTTACCGTCTCATATAGAAACTCCTGGGTCGACTGTGTGAGCAGAGCCGGAGCCTTAAAGACCATGAGGCTGTGGTCCACAGACTGAGGATGGACAAGGTAACTCTTCTAGACTTCACCTCATTAATGCTGTTAACAAAGAAGCCATCTGTGCTTTAATACAACCTTTAAGACAAATGGTGTCACAGCCAGCAAAGTCAATCAGAGGCTTAACGGGATATCTCCCTGAGGCCCGCTTTGAAGCCTCATCTGAGTGAATCCACGTGTCAACCTCCTAACTCCAACCCTACCAAGTTAAATATTAAAGACAAAACAGAATAATACAAACCTGCAGTCCTTCAGTCATCCACATGGCTAAAAAGTGGTCATTAAAGAAAAAAAGGAGTCCCATTCTCACCTTAAGCATAAACATGTGGGGGCGTGGCCTCTTGGACTGACAGGTGGGTGTGTTGTAGCTATTTGTCGATGAGGTTTAAGCCACACCTTAGCTCCACCTCTTTACCTGTTTCTAGATTGATCCAAAGTAAGGAAGTGTTAGCATTTCCAACATGGCGACCTCCATCAATGGGCTTCATAACTCCTCCAATCACAGATGACATCACTGATGACATTACTGATGACATCACTGATGACATCACTGACGACATCACTGACGACATTACTGACGACATCACTCATCGTCCATGTTTTAAGCCTTTTATAAAAACTTCAATGAACGCTTCCGTTTTTCCTTGTTGTTCCCAGGACAGCCTGGAGGAGGCGCTGGTGGTGACTCATCAGGAAATGGAGCTGTATCACACCCAACCTTTGGCCATGGAGAAGCTGCGGTACAAAAAGGAAACCCTGCAGAACCAGCTCATCAACATCCGAGGAGAGCTCTCGCAGGCCTCCAGTGTAAGAGTCCATGTGTTCACCATCCAACCTGTGATCAGAATGAAACTGTTGTTTTCATCTCTTCACCCTGAAAGTTTTACAGTGCGATGGGCTCAAACTTAAATCTAGCTGCTTTGCCTCGTGAGTCAGGGAGGAGGGACTGCTTCTAAACTTATTTTACTGTTTGTATTAATAAGGTAAGGGATAAGGGCAACTGAGCGACAACATCGGAAATAACGTGTGCAATCACAAGTGCTGAAAAAAGTTAAAACAACTGCATGAACATCGTATTAAACATAACAGTTAGCTAAATGACCAACTTACCAGTGCTATCAGCCCATCAGACACCCATTCTCAAAGCTGGGGGGGTTGTACATTGAACATAATGACATGGATTTATTTGGTGCCCGGACCCTCCCCCCGCCAGCCTTATAACTCCAACCTCCAGGTGGTCCAGAGTCCCAATGTTTACCCTTCCCCTTAACCCGACCCCGAGCTCCCTCAGCTCTCTCATCCCCGCTGTCAGAGTCCAAGTCACAGTCGCTTTCAATGTTATGCTTCTTTCCCCTTCAAACAAAACGTTCACTTCTTCTTCTCCTGTCAGTAATAAACCGTTCCACTGAGCGCCCCCGACAGGTCTAGGGCACTTCTGTTGAAGACTGGATTTTCAGCGTTTGTCTTAATGCTGTTTTTCTGTTGGCTTTCTCAGTGCCTTCCTTTCACCTGCAGCGCCTTTTAATCGTTGCATTTGACTTACATCTGCTTTCGATTGAATATGGGTTCTGATATTGCTCCGCTTCTCTGCCCGTTTTAAAACAGTCCAATCCAATAGAATAGAATAATCGTTATTTTATTTCTGGTTAGTTTCAGTTTTATCCTGAATCTTTGGTCTGAACTGGACTTCACTCTAACTCCCCGTACTCCTTTGCATCAATCTTAGAAAACCGGTTTGGTAGTTGAGAAATCATCAGATGTCAGCCTGAAATATAAAAAGGTTGTAATGAGAGCCTCACTTTGGAGCTTCTGTTTACCTGTGTGTTGTGTTTGTGTTGGTGCCTCCTTCAGGCTTTAACCACCACTCGTATGGAGTTTGAAGCGTTGGAGGACGAGGCCAGCGCCATTCATGGAGACCTGTGGGAGCAGCTGAATGCAGGAGGACAGGTAGAGGTAACACTCAGTGTGTTTATATGAAATTAGAAAAAGTGGGCTTTAAATTTAGCTGATCGTAGCTGAAGTGGGACTAACACATTAGAACCATTAGATGGACTTCACTATGCATGGACACACTGACTGAAGACTTTAAAGCTTGCGTGTCTGAAAAATGTTTTTAACGGGTTATGTGGCATGATTTCAAAGAAAAGCTGGTTTTGCATGTTGAAGAAGACGGGGTTCTGCATGATTTGCTTGTGTAATACATTTCATGGTGAGAGAAACTCCAACAGACCTGTCCGACATACCACCGGTGTTATGGGGTCACTAACGAGGTGCTTTGGAATGAATCCTGATGGATCTGTCCCTCATGAATAAGAACTGTTCTGAGGATCTCTTTGTCTTCAATGGACGGCCACCAGAGGACGTTTGTTTCCGTTCCATGTAGGGAGGCTTTCTTAGCACAGCAGGAATAATAAGCGTGATTCATGGATGAAGTAAAGGAAGAGGAAATGAGGTCCCCAGCTTTGTTTTTGACTTTGTGCTGCATTTGCTAGTCAAACAGCTTTTTACAGTTTTCAGGATTTTTCTGAATCTGTGAACTCTTGTGAGTCAACTCGTTGAGGCATTAAATCCTGTCGGTCATTTGGTATCTTTATGTATTGGACAGGGACTTGAACCCTTTAAACTGTTCGATAGATGGTAGTTCACCTCCTCTCTCTACATCAACTCCGTTTGCAGAGTGAGCTGGTTCGTCGGCACATCCAGAAAGAGTTTTGGCGTGTGCAGGACGTGTTAGAGGGACTGCACAAGAACAACTCGTCCAGAGGAACAGACACAGCCAAGCACAGAGGTAGCACACACCTGAGCAGGTGGAAGATGTGTGTCTGCTTTCTCATATCTGTATTCAAACTATCTCTCTCCTCCACAGTGGCCGGCGGTGCAACAGGCTCCTTTAGTACCAATAGTCCAGCCAGTCCCCTGAGCTCAGTAAGCCTCACCAGCCCGCTCAGCCCCTTCTCCCCTGTGCCCGGCTCCCAGGCCTCCCCCACCAAACAGCTGGGCCCGGAGGTAAGTACCGGACACCCCCAGCTGGGGACCAATCCCCATTCAAAACCTGCTACAAGCCCATGTTCAGACTGTAGAGCCGATCCCAGAAATCAGAAAACATCAAACCTTAAACCCCGCCCACTGTCCTGTACACTGCCTTACTTTAGGACAGACCCTCTGTATCACTGTGGACCCCCCATTGACACAGACCCTCTGTATCACTGTGGACCCCCCAGTAATACAGACCCTCTGCATCACTTTGGACCCCCCAGTAATACAGACCCTCTGCATCACTGTGGACCCCCCAGTAATACAGACCCTCTGCATCAGTGTGGACCCCCCATTGACACAGACCCTCTGCATCAGTGTGGACCCCCCATTGACACAGACCCTCTGCATCAGAGCAGACCCCCCAGCTACACAAACCCTCTGCCCACAGAGCATATAAAATACTACCCTTATGAAAGCCCTGATGACAACGTTCGCCCGCTCAGCCTCACTCTCCAGGAGGTCAGGGAGCCTTTTAGTAGACTAGACCCTGTGGTCGAGGAGGCAGACCCAAACATGACCTGCAGAGACCACACCTGTGTACTCCAGGTACAGTGTCAGGACTCAACCAATCAGCATTTAGATAGAGTCCAAGCCCTCTCTGACCTTCAGGACGTGAGCTCTTTAAACTCAGATGTTTGCGACAGAGACATAAAGATTGGTGTGAGAAAAGAGGTCTATCCAGAGACCCTAACATGTCCCCTCTCAGTAAGAAACCCGTTTAACAGACGTTTCTCTTTACCTGAATCTCAGCTCCTGCTCCTCCACGACTCCTATCACACTGATATTATATCTCTACCCTACAGCCCCCCGTCCTCGTGTTGTAGGAGCGTCAGCCCTCATCAGCTGGATCATTGGCTGCTATGTCCAGCTGGTGAAGCTGCTGCACCTCCACAGCTCTGTCACCACGTAGAGACCCATCTTTAAAGAGAATATACTGCTTAAGATGTCTCCTAATGCTACCGCTAACTAACCTTCTGCCACCAGTTATGCTCCACCCACAAAACACATCATCAATGTGTACAAAAACAAACATGGTCTTTAGCTGACTCAGCACTTCTGTTGTTCTGAAGGTGGTAGCATCCAGAGACAGTTTGGTGATAACGACCAGTGGAAACACACGTAGTGGTACTGACCTGAAAACGCCGCCATGTTTGAAACTGAAGGTCAGAGTCTGACTCAGCGCTGCGGTAAAACCAGAAAAGCGTTACTCGTTCAGCGCCACTTCCATAGAAGGCTGCGATTGGTGTCTTTTTATTTTACTTTATTTTATTTATATTGAATCAGTTTGGTCCCATTGAGATCAAAAACCTATTTTTTTAAGGGAGACCTGGCCGAGACAGTCAGCAGCAAAATCACAAAGTTAGAGAGAGACAAAGAAACAAAGTACTATTTACAAAACACTCAATCTTACATTAAAATAGAACCATCTATGATCAAATCTAGGAGTCAGTTGTTCAAACAGTCGAGCCAAAACATCAACATCCTGTAGAATCTGCTTCCATGTCTTTTATTTTAGATTTAAAAAACATTTAAGGACACCAGCTCCTTGAGTTTTTAGTCGTTCTGCAGTAGATTCCAGGCTGAGGGTGCAGAATATCCAGAGGACCTTTTCCCAATTTCTGTCCGAGCGTTTGGGACAGAGAGCATAAAGAGGTCCTGAGAAGACAAAGAATACTGTCCGGTACTTCTCTGCATGATAAAAACACATAGATAGAGAGGAAGCAGACCAAAAATGGCCTTAAAGGTGTACCAGTGGAGGAGCCTACTTGGCGCCACATTGTCGTCTTATTGGTACAGACCAATCTAAAAACAACAGAAACTTCTTTACTAAAAGATTTAGGACATTAGGGGAAGAGAGGAGCACTGATTTACAACCAGGCAGTGTGGGGGAGGGCCAACATGTGGAGCACAGCATTCAGAGAGATCCGTCACATTTGACCTTAGGACAGTGAGAAGTAACTGATCAGAGGGTCGGAGCATCCATGATTAAAATGTGGTTTTCAAAGGTCAGACAGATAAGATCGAGCCGTTTAAAGGTTTCTTTAATAATAATAAACGCAGAGCAGAGGGAGTCCGTGAAGGGAAGATAAAAACATGAACCCACAGAGGCAGACCGGTGGTTTTTCATTGTCCTCCGGGTGATTTTCATATCTAACTCCTGACCATGAGCTCCACAGAATCATTCCCATGATGCCTTTCTGCTCTGCTCTTTGCCTGGCTTGTTATCACTCCTCCTGATGCTCAGCACTCTCTCTTCCTCCTCTCCTTTCCTTTCTCCTTTCTCCCTCCTCTCTACCCTTATGGTGGTCTAGGAAAACGTCCCCCCAAGGCCTCCCCTCCCTAAGTCTTACTACCCTTTGGAGCCCTCCTCCACCTTCCCCCCCTCCATCCCCCCCCTGCCCTTTGACAGCACCGCCTGGCTGCACAGCTTGGGTATCGATGAAGGTTACCTAGACGGTGAAGATGGTCTCTTCAGAAAGGTATTTGGGTGTTTCTGTGCCTGTCCTGACCTCGCTCTAACCCACATCCCAACCGTCGTCCACTTTCATTGTTTAAATTCATCACTTCAACCTCATGAGCACCAGGAGACCGTTCCTCACTCCACATGTTGTTCATCCATCCAAACCTCCATTTGTCCAACAGCTCCCCCCATCATCCCCCTGATTATCTCTCTTTCATAACAGGCTGTACATGACCTCCCCGTGTTCTCCCTCCAACGCCTTATTCACAGAAACTCTGCCAGCTGCATGTTCAAACATTAAGTGTGTGTTTCTTTAACTAAGCTCTGACTTCTGCTTCCTGTTGGGAGTTATCCACTCTCCATGTGTCTACGTGTCTAGCTTCTCTGTAGTGACACAAATTTAAATTCAGACTAGTCGACTAGTCTAGTTTAATTCTGCAGGTATAAAATGTCCAATTGGTTAGCAGAGTGTGGCTAACATTAGCAGTGCTAGCTCCACCAGTCGTCCCTGCAGGTTAAACGTGGTCGATATCCCAGTTTAACCCGACACAGCTTACATACAGCTTTATATCCATGTTATAGATCTAAACACTGACAAACAGCTCTGCTCTCTTTTTACTGTGCTTGTTTACATCTGGGTAGTAGAGCAACAGAGCAGGCCCATTAACCAGAGCGTTACAATTTACAAACAGCATTAGCCCGTCCTAGCTGACTAATCATTCTAATGCTAATGGTAGCATCCCGTCCTGTACCTGGATGGTCTCTGTAAAACATGCTGGTTTGATCAGCTCTGTGTGTTTCTATATTCTTGGTTCAGCCCCGTGGCTGGAGACAGTCATGCATAATGAGATGCATGATGGGAAATGATTTCAGTTTTCTGTCTCACAGTTTGGAGAACAGATCATGGGCGATGTGCAGGAGCAGCTCCAGGACCGACAGTCCAGCGTGAACAAAGGTAGGACAGAAGCTTCAGGTAATCTGTGATTGACCTCCTGATCAGCTGATTATAATCCAGAAAATAACTCAAAAGGCTGGAGAGAGACTTGCCTTTACCTCCACCTGCATGTGCACTAGAGATATAGTATCAAACAGTATCCTTAGTGACAACCGAAACACATTTTCACATCTAAACTCCTGAATCTAGATCACTTCATGACTGCTTCTGAAATCCTCCTGACCTGTTCACACATGCACCTCACAGCAGGAGCCTAAGTCCGCTAAGACGTTAGCGGACAAAGAAACAGAATCCTCCATATGACTCTATAATGAGAATATGTGTCTTTCTATCAATGCTACATGTAGTTGAACAGAATCTCAATTTGAACTAAAGAGTGGAGAAGAACATACCAGAGAACAGGAAACATAATGCAGCAGGTTCATTAGAGCACGGAGATGGTATAGGTGGGGTGCAGACAGTCTATGGTCGTGCAGCGATCAAAGGGAATAAACGTCACCACCCCCTCCCACTTGCTCCAGGTGAATTCTCCTGATTATATCCTGCTGCGTTCTCACATCAGCTCACTCTGAGTTTCTGTAAAGTTAGGGTTAGGATTCTGCTCCCTCTATTATCATTGGTTATCATTCAGTTTCTGTTATTAATTAATAATCTTGTGTCTTTGCCAGTTGGTATCGTTCCTCCAAGAACTAAGTCACCGACAGACGAGTCACACATGGGACCAGCTCGAGCTTCTCGGTATAACAGCCGAGCACAGAACGGAATCTCCAGGGTAAGAACTCAACTTTAATAATCAAATCAAAGCTAACACACCACCCAAAGAGTGAAGAATCCAAGAGTCTGGTTCTGATCCAGGTTCTAACTGTGTTTTTAACAGTTGCTGGTTATGATGCATGTTAAAATTGTTTCTGTTTTAAAGGTCATAGTGTAAATGTGCTGCTGGCTCTCGTGGTTAGAGGGGGAGGAGATGCTGGCTCTCATGGTTAGAGGGGGAGGAGCTGCTGGCTCTCGTTGTTAGTGGGGGAGGAGCTGCTTGCTCTCTTGGTTAGAGGGGTAGGAGTTGCTGGCTTTAATGGTTAGAGGGGGAGGAGCTGCTGGCTCTAATGATTAGAGGGGGAGGAGCTGCTGGCTCTAATGGTTAGAGGTGGAGGAACTGCTGGCTCTAATGGTTAGAGGGGGAGGAGCTGCTGGCTCTCGTGGTTAGAGAGGGAGGAGCTGCTGTAATGTAATAATCCTGTTGATTGTGAACATGATGCTAAACTTGTTTAATATCCATTGACGACTGTCCCCTCCCCTTGTCTGTCACAGGAGCGTCCAAAGAGCGCCGTGTTCACTGCCGAGGTCAAATCCAAGATGAGCGTGGAGGAGCAGAATGAGCGAATCAGACGGAACCAGAGCAGCTCTGTGAGGGACAAGAGGCGGAGCCTTAACCTGTCAGGTGGCCAGTCTCCAGCCAACTACAAAGTGGTACGATCCACTATCTGAACCTGGTCTGGGTGCCTCCTGCCTGGGTTCTTTGAAGTCGAGAGAAAGTTTACTCCTCTGTGGAGTGATTTAGCACAAACACAAATACACACTTTTAGTACCTGGACTGTGTGTGTCTGCAGATTCGACGGCGGTTGACGGCCCACGAGATCGACATCAAAGACTTGGAGGCGGCGGTTCGAGGTCAGGGTCTGGAGTCACCTCGGGAGGAAATCGCACGTCTGAGACGGCTGCGGATTGAACCGGACCACTACGAGCTGGACATTGGCAAGGGGGTAAGATCAGTGAGCTGCAGCTTCGCTCTGTGAATGTTTCTCTGTCACATGTTGTTTCTATGTCTGTTTGTGCACACGGCCTCCGTCTGTGTGAATCTATCTTCATGTATAGTCGTCATGTTTGTTGTAGCTGATGGCTCCTGATAAAGTCCTGATCCCGGAGCGCTACCTGGACGTGGAGGATGACACTCCTCTGAGCCCCGAGGAGCAGAAGGAGAAGCAGAAGAAGCTGGAGAGGATAAAGACGCTCATCGCCAAATCAAAGTCCGTTTATTTCAGAGTGTTCTCATATTAAATACCAAACTCTCCTCCAGAACAATCCTGCTACCTGTCTGTCCCTGAACTGTTTCTAATGTCACACTGTTTTCAATCAAATTCAGAAGTTTTAAACTTGATTTACAAAGATGGCGGTGAAAACACAGAGCTGGTGAAGACCTCAAAATGTAACAAAAAAAAATCAAATCTGAATTTGAAACGAATCCATAAATTATATAAGTTAATATTTAAATGTGAAGACTGACTTTTAGTTCATTCATAAGAAAAAGAAGTCAGACAACCTGATTTTAGAGGTTTTTAGCGTGAAGACAAATCATGGAGAAGAAAACATCACGTTATTTAATCTGCGTTATTATTTTAGAAATCTTGTCCTAAAGTAACTCAGATCTGACTCAAACACAGAAAATGTATTTTTATGAGACAAACTCTGTTTTTAAATAAAAGCTTTTTATAGGCCATCAAAAGACACGATGAAACCTGTGAAAGTGACGGCGTGCTTTCCCCTGTTTAACAGCGTTTCCATCTGAAAGACTTAAATATAAAGAGGTCAAGGTCTGCTGGATTTATATCTGCTCATTTTAGCATTAAAACACATCTTATAAACAATCAGTTCAAACCATCATTAACTTAAACAACTTGATCTCTCTTTATGCAGATGATACTGTATTCTCTCTGAAATATCAGTGAGGTTGACACGCTCTATTATTTTGATCAAAAAGTAGCCAGCGGCTGAAGCAGCCCAAACACAAGACCGGCCTGTCGGCAGCAGCCGTCTCGCCGCTATATTTATATTTTTTTGCCATTATCAGCTTTCTCCATAGAGCCTGTAAGCATAGCTTCCAAGCAATAAGGCGGACGTTAAGTTTCGATTCTGGGAGTTAGTTCCCACCCACTGATGTGTGATTGGTCTGTAGCTTCAGTGGTCAAAAATATGAGGAACTAGCATTGTAGTTTCACCCCGCTAACCACAGCAGCTTCCAGTGACGCAAAAATCATAATTTTGCGTCACTGGAAGCTCCTTTCCAGACTCAGAAAAACAAAGATTTCCCATCTCAGGGGAAAATGAGGCTGGGATGCACGACCATTCAAAAATACTACCAGGTTTCTAATGATACAAAGCTTAATGCAAATGGGTGAAGTATCCCTTTAATTATAACCTTAATAAAATCTCTCTCTCTGTTTCTGTCTGTATCTCGGCCTCTCCTCCATCCTTCCTCCATCAGTCTGCAGAACATGGTTCCTGTGCTGGACGGTCCCGTGGAGGGCGTAGCTCCCGTTACCTCCCAGCAGCAGCTGCAGGAGCAGGAGAAGAGAATCGAAATCTCCTGCGCTCTGGCTGCTGAGGCGTCTCGCCGAAGCCGCATTCTGTCTGGTGAGGACCCTCTCCACTCTGCTGCAGGGACACCATGGGCATGCACTGACCCTGCACCGCTAACATCTGCTAACAGCTGCTTACTGCTAACTGCATGTTAACTACTGCCAACTGCTGCTAACTGCTAACTTTTGCTAACTGTTGCTAACTACTGCTAACAGCTGCTAACTGCAGCTAACTACTTCCAGTTGCTGCTAACTGTTGCTGACCAACGCTAACCACTGCTAATTGCTCTGATGCTCTACTTTGTGATTTTAAATCCAAACTGTGCCAAAGACAGGTCAATTAAAATGTTTATAAATGATTATTTTAGCATTGCATCCTCACAGACTTTCATGGAGGGAATTCATTGACAAACTTTACTTTTCAGGTAGTTTTTGTTGACTTGGCTGTTCTTCTTGGTTGGTTATGAAACATTTGACTCACCAGCTGTTCTGCTGTGATCAGAGGATTGTGTGACGTGATGAGTCTGACAGGACCTGATCATAAACAGTGACACAAACAGACCGCTTTACAAGTGTCATGACTTTAAAGAGGCGGAGCTTGTTTGGCTTCCTTGTGATTTGATTGGCTCCTTTCTCCTCGTTGAATCTCTGACAGACAAGCTTCTGTAATACCACCTGTGACCCGTGATGTCACCAAATCTCTCAGTACAGGAACGTACTGTTGTTTTTAATCAAAAGGTTGGTCAATGGTCAGATTAAACTGTGTGACGTGAAGCACATCTGGTCCACTAAATGTGTGTGTTTGTGTTTGTTGTGTTTTAAATCTGTGTGAGACCCTTTAAACCATCACGATGGAGGGATTCTGTTGGTGCACTTTTTCACCCACTACAGGTATGAGTGTAACTGCACTGTCATAAAACAGATAGTGTATTGACATACCCAGCTCGGCTTCAGACTTGGAGCTCTCTGTCCAATATTTCCTCTAGTCCGGCTTCTTGCTCGCTCACGCTCTCTTTTCCCATCTTTCTTTCACACTGTGGGATTCTGTATTATGGTTGTAAATCCAGCTTTGACCCTTAGGTGGAGTCTTGGTTTATGCTCGGCATAAAGACAAGGCTTCAGGTAATTGGAATCAGGTGTGATGGAAGCAAACAAGTGTTTGACCGTGTCAGAGTGTTATCATGGTTTTGGATTGAACCGCTTCATGTCGTATCCTTATTTCAGGTCCAGGAAACGTTGTTTTGTGGATTATTTTAGTCCTTGTGGAAATAAACAAACTGACGTTTTCCAAAGTGAAGATATCACTTTGGCTGCTTGGGACAGTTTTGGGTTGGTTTAAAGTAGTCACTGTGTATTGTTCTGAGATATAAAAACCTTACTGAGGGTTTGGAAAAGAAGGAGTCTGTGTGAACACATAATCCATGAAAACACACAGGTTGCTCTCATTGCTCCCAGTACCTGCAGCTGTGAGCCAGATCTCGTCTCGTCTGTGAGAGTTTGAAGGTCTCCTGTCAGCTCTGCTGCTGAACTCTCCTCCACTTCAGTCTGTGGTCGTGCTCCAGGAGCTCAGCAGGCGAAGTGTTAGATGTTATTACAGCCAACACTGTAAACTGAGGAGTGGATCGTCACAAGGATTTCACAAGGATGAAATATGATGTTCTCTCCTTCATTACTCAGCTCATGTTCATGTTAAAGCTGTATTATGAATGATAATATATGTAGACCAGGTGCTCAGTATTTCACTACATGAAGTCATGATGTCATCATATGTTAATCCTCTCATATTCAGCAGAGACACATGGATCTGTTTAACCCTATGAACACTGCAGCTGAAGCATGAGCTGTTTCTGTCATTCTCTGAGTTTATAACCAAAAATTCTCTGAAACACAAGACAGGTGTGACATGAACATACAGGTCTAACATGAGGACGTACATACAGGTGTGTTGGGGTTTTATCTAGTCAAATTTGGTTATATTATTAATAATTAGCTTTAATTAATTATTAAAATAAATAACAATGTTATTAAACTACGTTTAATTGACTCAGGGGCACCACCCTGAAAAGTGGAAACCAAAATATCACTAAAATCAGTCTCAAATTAGTTACTTAATTACTAATATTATTAATAATTAACAACTGTATTTAATAAATTGAAGGCGTGAAATCTGTACACAAAGCCCTCGCATCCAGCTTATATCACAATGCAAATAAACCAGTAATCACAAACAACTGCTCTCTTAAATTATAACAGAATTTATTTAAGCTATTGCAACATCAATCCAAAATCAATGAACTTAATCAAACAAATAACTATTACAAACTAATCTAAGCAAACAAACATTATCAAGCTAAACTTGTGAATGAGGTGTAAAAGTGTAGTTATCTGTGTGTGTGTGTGTGTGTGTGTGTGTGTGTGTGTGTGTGTGTGTGTGTGTGTGTGTGTGTGTGTGTGGATGAGAGAGAGAGGAGGGAGAGAGAACAAGATAGTGGAGAGAGACAATGCAACATGTGGCTGAGTTCAGTAACTGTTACTTAAACACCAGAAAACCAGTGGCCGGACTTTGATTCAACGGCGGGTACACTGGTCTTTCTGTTTGTGAAAGCCGTTGACTGAAGGTAAACTAGCATAGCATTACATACATAGGCGAACACGGCGGTTCATCACAATAAAACAGATGCAGCAGCTTACAACAGATAATAAACAGAATGTGACGTCTTGTCAACAATGATGCATAATTATCAGTGGTTATAAAAGAAACATCACTATTTCTGAAACTATTTCTGCCCAGACCAAAGCTCTTACTGCTGGTTGTGCACAGTCTCAGGTGGACTCTCAGTCTTACCTGCTGGTTGTGCTCAGTCTCAGGTGGACTCTCAGTCTTACCTGCTGGTTGTGCACAGACTCAGGTGGACTCTCAGTCTTACCTGCTGGTTGTGCTCAGTCTCAGGTGGACTCTCAGTCTTACCTGCTGGTTGTGCTCAGTCTCAGGTGGACTCTCAGTCTTACCTGCTGGTTGTGCACAGACTCAGGTGGACTCTCAGTCTTACCTGCTGGTTGTGCACAGTCTCAGGTGGACTCTCAGTCTTACCTGCTGGTTGTGCACAGTCTCAGGTGGACTCTCAGTCTTACCTGCTGGTTGTGCACAGTCTCAGGTGGACTGCACAGTCTCACATGGACATGTATCATCAGGATACATGGCATCCAGGTAAACCACATGAACAGGTCCTCAGATGTCCGTCCTCTTCCTCAGTGTTGTCTTTCTGATTGCTTCACTCCGTTCACTCCTCTTCCTCCTCCCTCCATCTCATTCCAGCCCAGTGCGTCCCCAGCCCCCCCACCTCCCCGACCAGCCTGGCCCCTCCCCCTTCCTCAGCTGACCTCCCAAACTCTGCCCACATCATGAAGGTGTGAGTCCTACCAGGTGAGTGTGCGACCACCACACCATGTCCCCTCCACCCTCTGCTGCTTTTTCTCCTGATTTCCTCGTGAGCTTCATGATAGCGCACGTTCTGTTCATGTTTACGGGTTTACAAGCTCTGATGTGAATAAAAACCACTTCCTGTTGCAGCAGTGATAACATCAAGGACACTGCTCAATCAGCTAAGCTAAGAGCCAGGAAGCTAAAACTATACCAGAAATGTTTACATTTTATGAGTTCTATGATTTATAATAATTATCTCTCTCCCTCTCCCTCTCCCTCTCTCTCTCTCTCTCTCTCTCTTCTCTCTCTCTCTCTCTCCTCTCTCCTTTCTCCCTCTCTCTCTCTCCTCTCTCTCTCTCCCTCTCTCTCCTGATTTCCTCGTGAGCTTCATGATAGCGCACGTTCTGTTCATGTTTACGGGTTTAAAAGCTCTGATGTGAATAAAAACCACTGACTGTTGCAGCAGTGATAACATCAAGGACACTGCTCGATCAGACGTCTTTTATCAGGAGTGTAGATGATCTGGAGTCTGTTCAGTCCTGATATTGAACCCCTGTTTGGACATGTTCCTGCTTATACCACAAACACCTTCCAAAGAATATAAGGATGTGTTTGTAAACTGGAGATGTTTCCTGTCCGCTCAGCTGGTAGAAGGCTTCAGCTAAGCTAAGAGCCAGGAAGCTAAAACTATACTATAAATGTTTACATTTGATGAGTTCTATAATTTATAATAACTCTCTATCTCCCTCTCTCTCTCTCTCCTCTTTCCCTCTCTCTCTCTCTCTCTCCCTCTCTCTCTCTCTCCCTCTCCTCTCTCTCTCCTCTCTCTCCCTCTCTCCTCTCTCTCCCTCTCCCTCTCTCTGTCTCTCTCTCTCCCTCTCTCTCTCTCCTCTCTCTCTCTCCCTCTGTCTCTCCTCTCTCTCTCTCCTCTCTCTCCTCTCTCTCTCCCCCCCTCTCTCTCTCTCCTCTCTCACTCTCCCTCTCTCTCTCTCCCTCTCCCTCCCTCCCTCTCTCCTCTCTCTCCCTCTCCCTCTCTCTGTCTCTCTCTCTCCTCTCTCTCCTCTCTCTCCCTCTCTCTCTCTCCTCTCTCTCCTCTCTCTCTCTCTCTTTCTCCCTCTCCTCCCTCTATCTTTGTAGCTCAAGCCCTGGCGGCCGTGAAGTTTGATGGGGCGTCTTTCTGAGGACCACTGGACGAACTGAACGAGAAAGATAGACTTTTTATTTTCTTTAGCACCTAAACTGACTCAACAGAAGCACTGGGGTACATTTACAAACCCATCAAGAAGCTAAAGGACTTCTGACCCCCCAACACACACACATACACACAATAACCTCTGATCCCTCCAACCCTGACGGTCTCCCACTGTGTGAGGCTGCAGATTGACCAGCTGTGTGATTCACCATTTAGCTCAGGACACAAAGATTACAGATGTTGCTAGGTCACTATGTTGATGATGGCGTGTTTTAAACTCTGAGAACTGAGGTCTGATGGATCCGGGGAGTATTGCATGTGAGAGGACCAGGCGGGAGAAGAACAAGGAGGACATATTAAAGAAGACGAGGACCATGAAGGTTTCATTATCATTTCATGTTGGAGAGAGAGGAGGGGGCTCAGTCTGAGGGTCTCTGGAGGGTTTGATCTCTGGAGTGTTTGAGCGTCACATCTCTGATAAATAATGCGGTGCAGTTACCGCCAACTCTCAGCAGACGACCATGTTTACACTCAGCCTAACTGTGCGTAGCTGTTAGCGACCCCTGTTGGTGAGTTAGCCTCTTTTTACAATGAGGCTGATTCACAGAGAAAGAGATGATTGCTCCCCAAATGACTGAATAACGGATCATTTAAATACAAGCAGCTCTTCAGAGATTCAGACCCTCAGAGTGAAACCTCTCATCAAGTGTATAGATCTAATGACTTACCTGAACTCACTGTGACATCTGTTTCACCACCCCCCCCCCCCCCCCCCCCCCCGCCCTCCCACCACCACCCATCCCAGTAAAATGCTCGTTTTTTTATCTGTATACACCGACTCTTCTGATTGGTTCACCTGGGTTTTTTTTCACTCCCTTATATCAGAGGGGTCCTCTAAGTGAGCAGCTCCTCTCTCTGTATGTTTGTTTGTGGGTCATCATGACAGCACTCAGGCCCCTCCCCCTTCCATCAAGGCTGTTTATGTGTTCGGTACGTTGATTCTTTTTTATACCACAAGTTTTCAAACGCTCTTTTCTTTAATGGATCGATAGAATCAAAAAGTGCTGAAGCTCTCTAAATGACACGGACCTTTACCCAAACGTCCCCGTGTTTTCGATTCTTCTTAGAACCATCTCAAAGGTCGTAGTGGTGGTCGGACCCTCCGCTGGTCGTGTGCGTTTGTAAAGCGTAGGTTAGAAAGTGATTACGTTGGATCTGTGGAAGTGAAACTAGAAGTGACCTTAGAAGACATGTTGTTTATCATATCGTTCTATTCCTGAACTCATGCAGTGCCATTCGTCTGACGTTTATTCATCTCCTGAACTCTGGAGGAGCTGCAGCTCGAGCAGTCAGCGTTAAATAAGATCGATGTTTACAGACGACTATAAATCATTCATCTGGATCAGAACACGATGAAAACACGTTCATTCTCTTCTGAAAGGATTTATTTCTGATGTTTATGATTTTGTCTGATAAATAAATTAAATCAGTGTTTCTTGTTGTAATACTCAATTCAGCCACTAGAGGCTGAAATAAAATGCTAAAATTAGTTGTTTTTTTTTTTTTACGTGAAAATGTTTTTAACCAGCAGAAATGTTTTTATACACAATGATCACAAAGTCAAATTAAACTTTAAGGAACTCTTCAGAATTCATCCCTCCGGGCTTCCGTACTTCAAAACAAACTACTTCTCTAATAAAATGCCCTGTTGAGTTTTTTGTTTCGTATATTTTTAATTTGTGAACTGCAGCCATCGATCAAAGTTTCACTGAAATGTGTTTTTAAGGAATAATTAATCAGAATCTTATTTAATTTCTCAGTTTGAGGACCTGTTAGTGTGAAGGTCATCTCTTTGCTGAAGCTTCCTCCAGATGTAAACATTCTGACCCTCCACACACACACACACAGACACACACACACACACATACGCGCACACACACACAGACACACACAACCTGTTACGTATATCTCTGCTGCCTCAATGTTGTTCAGTCGGTCATGTTGTTTGTAGAAAGCGTTCAGACTCGGAGCCCCTCCCCCCTCATGTACGAAATAAAGTTTAAATAAAGTTTTTCTGACTCGGACGCCGGTCTGAGGCGGGCGCAGTGACGGCGTTCATTTTATGTGCAAACAGGATTTCAGAGAAAACGTCTATTTTTGTTTGAGTTTTGTAAGAAGGGAACGTGTCTGCAGAGCCAGGGAGTATTTTTTTAGCTGCATGGAGATTTGAAGACAGGTTTATACTCGGGGTTCAGTTTGACGCTCTTCACACAGGGGGCGTGTTTGAGGAACACTGGCACTACGACGGCAGAACTTTGATATTTTTGGATCTTTTTGAACGTGTTGCAGACAGACAGCTCGAAGAAGAGTTCATCTTTGATACCACATGTAGCATCTGTTCAGTGTAACCAGTGTACATAATGTTTTCCAGTATATCTGCACATGTAACCACTGCTCCTCTGGGGGAAATACACAAACTGCTTGATCTATGCAAATGTTAAAAAACAGACAAATAATATGACGCTTGCAATAAAGTGAATGTAAACAAACCAAGTGTTTCTCTAGAAGCTTCTGACTCCTCCAGTGTTTGTTTGACCTCTGCTGCCTGAATGATGATCTATATTTACTGCTCCTCGTGTCCATGAAAAAGTTCACTGCCAAAAAACTACTCACCAACATACCCCTCCCCTCCCCCATCACCAACATACCCCTTCCCTCCCTCATCACCAACATACCCCTTCCCTCCCTCATCACCAACATACCCCTCCCCTCCCCCATCACCAACATACCCCTTCCCTCCCCCATCACCAACATACCCCTTCCCTCCCTCATCACCAACATACCCCTTCCCTCCCTCATCACCAACATACCCCTCCCCTCCCCCATCACCAACATACCCCTCCCCTCCCTCATCACCAACATACCCCTTCCCTCCCTCATCACCAACATACCCCTTCCCTCCCTCATCACCAACATACCCCTCCCCTCCCCCATCACCAACATACCCCTTCCCTCCCTCATCACCAACATACCCCTCCCCTCCCCCATCACCAACATACCCCTTCCCTCCCTCATCACCAACATACCCCTTCCCTCCCCCATCACCAACATACCCCTTCCCTCCCTCATCATCAACATACCCCTTCCCTCCCTCATCACCAACATACCCCTTCCCTCCCTCATCACCAAAATACCTCTCCCCTCGCCCATCACCAACATACCCCTCCCCTTGTCCGCTGTCACCAACATACCCCTCCCCTCGCCCGCTGTCACAAACATACCCCTCCCCTTGTCCGCTGTCACCAACATACCCCTCCCCTCCCCATCACCAACATACCCCTCCCCTTGCCCGCTGTCACCAACAGATCCCTCCCCTCGCCCACTGTCACCAACATACTCCTCCCCTTGCCCGTTGTCACCAACATACTCCTCCCCTTGCCCGTTGTCACCAACATACTTCTCCCCTTGCCCACTGTCACCAACATACTCCTCCCCTTGCCCGCTGTCACCAACCGATCCCGCCCCCTCCAAAAACACAAGGACCATAAGGATTACCAACCAATATAAGAGAAGGAACACAGAGACTAAACACAGGGGGGCGATGGGAGTCTGTCTCCTGCAGTGAGTCAGTCCCCATAGAGCTCCATGTTAAAATGTCCAACTTTACAGCTGCAGTTCCTCCAGTGTCCACTAGAATTGCCCCCCGGGGGACAAATAAAGTTTTTGGAATTGAATTGAATTGAATTGAGAGTCTGTCTCCTGCAGTGAGTCAGTCCCCATAGAGCCCCATGTTAAAATGTCCAACTTTACAGCTGCAGTACCTCCAGTGTCCACTAGAGTCTGTCTCCTGCATTGAGTCAGTCCCCATAGAGCCCCATGTTAAAATGACAAACTTTACAGCTGCAGTTCCTTCAGCATCCACGAGAGTCTGTCTCCTGCATTGAGTCAGTCCCCATAGAGCCCCATGTTAAAATGACAAACTTTACAGCTGCAGTTCCTCCAGTGTCCACGAGAGTCTGTCTCCTGTAGTGAGTCAGTCCCTTTAGAGCCCCACGTTAAAAACAGTTTGGGTCTCTAGAGCTTATTTCTCTCTTCAACTGTATGGGCTGAATGTTTATACAACTCACCAGTATACATTATATTAAGGCTTGAAGAAGATATTTACCTTTTATCTGTGCTGGGTTTGATTGAAGCTCTGAATAAATTTGAACTAACCAGGAAATTTACACCTGATAACAGTTAAATACATTCAATACATCTGTGACTGATGACATCACTCAGTTGGGTCATTGTGCGCCTGCTCAGGTTAATGATCACACTCTGACAGCATCAATGCACAAAGGTCAAAACTGAGGGAGGAGACACACAGTTTTACCTTTACAGACACACATACCCGAGAGAGACTCCCTCACACATTAGCGACACGATTATACCTGAGAGAAACGATTATACCTGAGAGACACGATTATACCTGAGAGAAACAATTATACCTGAGAGAATCGATTATACCTGAGAGAAAGAGGTTTATACACCTATCACAGACTCACACACGGGGGGACAGTCCAGAGGCCGGGAGGACTGTCATCATGGCTGTGGTCACAGAGCTGCAGAGTAAGTGTTACACTGTAAACGTGTTGTGTTTTTTACTACTCAATCAATTCATCAATCTTCATTTGTTTAGCTATGCAGATACTTTGCAAATAGAACAAACTCTTTGTTGTATAACCAAAGATCCAACATTAATACTCCACGAGCACTAAGCAACATTTAGCAAGGTTACAGTGGAGAGGAAAGACTGCCTTTGAGACCTGTAACAACTTGGAGCAGAACCAGATTCATGATGAACAGGCAGAAACCTGGATCAGAACCAGACTCATGATGAACAGGCAGAAACCTGGAGCAGAACCAGACTCATGTTGAACAGACAGAATCCTGTAACAGAACCAGAATCATTTTTCTAAAGGTCCATTTAGAAATTTGTCCCAAGTTGTCCCAGGTTATAAGGCGGGCAGAGTCAGTGGCATCTTTTTAATCACTTCTTAAAACTCACTTTTACAGACTTGCTTTTATGTGATTTTATGTGATCTATCCCTTCCTTTTATTAATTTTATTGCTTTTAACCTTTTTATCTTTCTCTTCTTTAAATGTTTTAGCCTTTATATGTATCCCTTCCTGTATTAATTTTACTGCTCTTTTTAAATTCCTACTCCTTTTATCGTTTAACTCTTCAGCTCTCTGTTGCTTTATTCATTTAACCAATGTCCCGTTTATCCCTTCTTTTTATCTTCATTCTGTGTTTACAGCCTGTGATGTGATGTCGTCCCACTCTCCCTCAATTTTAATTTTGTTCTCTCCTGATTGATTTTAAACTAATTACCTGCCTGTTGACTCGATATTATTCCTGTTATTTGCATTTTTGCCCTCTCTGTTGATCTCTGTTCTGTTGTTGTTTTGCTGTATTTGCTCTGTCTGTCACAGCATTTTGTAAACATTTGTTTTTAAAGGTGCTATATAAATAAAGATATTATTATTATTATAATTTGACAGATCAAGACTGTGTTTTTTCGAAAGTGTCTTCAATAGATCAGGAACACAGACAGAACCGATGGATGAGTTCATGACACTTAGAATAGCAAGATTTCTTTAATAAAATATTTGATGGATGGATGGGTGGATGGAAGGATTGATTGATTAATCGACTGACTGTCTGATTGATTGATTGATTGATTGATTGATTGATTGTCTGATTGATAGATTGATTGATTTTCTGTTACAGAAATAGGGATGGGACTGATGGGGTTCGGGATGTTCTTCCTGCTCTTTGGTGTGTTGTTGTACTTTGATTCAGTCCTGCTGGCTTTTGGGAACGTAAGTACACTTTAACAAAAACTTCTTTAAAATGTTTTTTTAAATATGTTTCTTTAAAATGTTTTTTTAAATATGTTTTGGTGCCTTTATTTGAGAGACAGGACATTGGATGGAGTAGGAAATCAGAGAGAGAGAGAGAGTGACATGCAGGAAAGGAGCCACATGTCGAATTGGGAAACAGGCTGCCCGCTCTCAGAGTCAATAGCGTCTGTACATGGGGTGCTCAAACTAACCACTTTGCCATCAGCCCTTAAATGATACTTCTCTTTTTGACTTTTTGAAACATTAAGTGTTTTCTGCTGTGTTTCAATCCTTTGATACAAAGAATATAAACGTAACTCCCAAGGTCAGATCTACTTTCTCCTAGATGTAGTTCCTGAGGGGTCTCTTTAAGGTCAGGTCTCTCTCTTATAGGTCTTGTTCCTGAGTGGTCTCTTTAAGGTCAGGTCTTGTTCCTGAGGGGTCACTTTAAGGACAGGTCTCTCTCTTATAGGTCTTGTTCCTGAGGGGTCTCTTTAAGGTCAGGTCTTGTTCCTGAGGGGTCTCTTTAAGGTCAGGTCTTGCCACTTATAGGTCTTGTTCCTGAGGGGTCTCTTTAAGGTCAGGTCTCGTCTCTTATAGGTCTTTTTCCTGAGGGGTCACTTTAAGGTCAGGTCTCGTCTCTTATAGGTCTTGTTCCTGAGGGGTCTCTTTAAGGTCAGGTCTCATCTCTTATAGTTCTTGTTCCTGAGGGGTCTCTCTAAGGTCAGGTCTAGTCTCTTATAGGTCTTGTTCCTGAGGGGTCTCTTTAAGGTCAGATTTTGTTCCTGAGGGGTCTCTTTAAGGTCAGTCCTCGTCTCTTATAGGTCTTGTTCCTGAGGGTCTCTTTAAAGTCAGGTCTTGTTCCTGAGCGGTCTCTTTAAGGTCAGTTCTCGTCTCTTATAGGTCTTGTTCCTGAGGGGTCTCTTAAAGGTCAGATCTTGTTCCTGAGGTGTCTCTTTAAGGTCAGGTCTCGTCTCTTGTAGGTCTTGTTCCTGAGCGGTCTCTTTAAGGTCAGGTCTCGTCTCTTATAGGTCTTGTTCCTGTGGGGTCCCTCTAAGGTCAGACCTTGTTCCTGAGGAGTCTCTTTAAGGTCAGGTCTCGTCTCTTGTAGGTCTTGTTCCTGAGGGGTCTCTTTAAGGTCAGATCTTGATCCTGAGCGGTCTCTTTAAGGTGAGGTCTTGTCTCTTATAGGTCTTGTTCCTGAGTGGTCTCTTTAAGGTCAGGTCTTGTTCCTGAGGGGTCTCTTTAAGGTCAGGTCTTGTTCCTGAGGGGTCTCTTTAAGGTCAGGTCTCGTCTCTTATAGGTCTTGTTCCTGAGTGGTCTGATGTTGATCGTGGGCGTGAGGAGGACGGCTCAATTCTTCTTCCAGAGACACAAATTTAGAGGTTCCTTCTTCTTCCTGGGGGGCGTGGCCTTGGTGCTCTGCCGCTGGCCAATCATCGGCATCCTAGTGGAGAGTTATGGCTTTGTGCTTTTATTCAGGTCAGTCACAGACGAAGATTCACTTCAAGTAATAATAATAAAGTCTAGATTTATGTTATTATTCTCATAATGCTTAAATACGTTTGTTCGTATCTCGCCGCAGGTCATTCTTCCCAATGGCGCTAAGCTTTGTGCTGTCAGCTGTCAACATCCCGTTTCTTAATGTGGTGAGTCCTGTTCCCACACAAACACACATTAAGAACATAAAACTATTTTTACTGAAGAACACAGATTGAAATCTGGTTTCTGGTGTTTCAGATGTTTCCCAGCAGCTCGTCGATGGTCTGAGCCATGAAGAAGGAGAAGTGACGCTTACCTGCTAACCCCTAACCCCCTAATCCCCTAACCCCTGACCCTTCATAAGTTTACATTCAAAACCATCAGACAAATAAAATAATGATTTATAAATATTTAACCTACTCGTCTGCATGCTGATTTCTGAATCTTCAGACCTTGTGTGACACCAGAGTCAAATTATAATGTGTATGAATGTTTTTAAATCTAGATATTAAAATGAATTTTACATTCAGATTTGTTTTGAAACTTTACTTCAGTCAGGTTACACCTGGACAGGTGGTCTGACACAAACAGACCCAGCAGGACTTTTGGTTACCATGGAGTTCTCAGGACTATGAAGGTGGTTCACATCTTACCTGGGTAGATCACCATGGTAACGCATGTTAAACACCTGACCTGCTGAGGAGCAGGTTATGTTTGGATGTGTGTCGGCCTCAGGCCAGTAGGGGGCTGACAAACTTTAAACCACAGCAGTGGCTCAAAATGTACAATTGTTGCAATGACAGTAGGAAACCTCCCTAAGGGCCCCCATTTGACTGCAGCCAGTCTGAGACTTAAAGATCATATCACAAAGATTACAAATCAAAAGTTGAAACAGAGATTAAATTAAAGTTAAAGCCAAATTTCGAAAGTGATGCTAACGATCTGCTGAGACTTTTTAAATTCGGTTTGTGGTGAAAATCCTGTTAAATATTTTTTCTCTATTGAAATTTAAAATCACGTTTGATCGGTTATAAATATTTAACTCACAGAGTTTTAGACAATTCAACGAATATTTTAATGTTGATGCCTCAAACATAAATCAACAGATAAATAAAGATTTATTTAATTTTTGTCAAAATAAAAACCTTGAGTCAGACTCACGACACAAAGATTTAATTTAAATTCATCTCAAGACAACTTTTAATAAAATCATGATTAAATCTGTTGAAGTGCGGGGGCGCTGGTGGCGCACGCCCTATGTACCGAGGCTATAGTCCTCCAAGCTGGCGGCCCGGGTTTAAATCCAGCCTGTGGCTCCTTTCCCGCATGTCATTCCCTACTCTCTCTCCCCCATTTCTGACTCTATCCACTGTCCTATCTCTCAATTAAAGGCCCCAAAAGCCCAAAAATATAATATATATATATATAGATATGTGTGTATATAAAATAATCTTTAAAAAAAAAAGAATAAATCTGTTGAAGTGGGGTGATGACACATTACACAGTTTAAAATTGTATTTTATTTTTTATTTTATTGTTCAGCCACTCACATTATTCATTTATATTCAAGGTGATGAAATGAAAACGAGGAGAAATCAGGAGTGCTGTCTCTTCCCGTATCTTAGACCGAAGGAGTTCAGGTTGTACGAGTTCCCGTCTTGGCGTTTAGCGATGGTTTTAGGACGGAGGAGGTCACACATCCTCCATCCTGTCCCTGGGAACTTTCCATCAGCAGATTGCTCCTTTTCACCACATAAACTCCCAGAAGTCTTTGCTGCTGGCTCGATGGATGAGCGGCTGAGACCTCTCAGAGCGTTAAGGATTTCCTGTTCTGATCGACGACAACACAAAGAAGTTTCTATTCACGTTTTTATAGATTTACGCTCTACATTTATATTTCTATGAACCTTCATGAACACTCGGTGTATTAAAATGTACAAAGTGAATTGTTCTGTAAATGTTATACAGTATAATACAGTAAACATTAATAACAGTATAATAGGAACCTTCGGTGTGGGTTGAAGTAAGACTGACAGAGATGTCTGCACACAGAGCCGCCGCCGCCGCCATTACAATGACCATCAGCCCGTTCATCGTCACGGTCTGCAGACGTACGGCATGAGAAACATTCAAAAATAAAAACCTGCGTAGAGCCTGAACATACTAACATGCTAACGTGCTAACATGCAAACAGTAATGGTCATCGTAGAGTCAGAATAAATCAGATATCTTTCAGCTCCTGTGAAAACAGGAAGTCTGCAATGAGCTTCAAGTAAACAAGAATAAAGAATTTTATTTAAAATGTTTTCATAACGTCTAACCTCAGTGTGATGAGGTCTGAGGATGATGTACGTACATGAAGAGGTAAAAACACACGGAGGTCACTGATGCACGGTCCTTAGTCTGTATGATAAACAGGTATACACTTCACACACAGCCTGGTCGCTAGGTAACGCCTCACAGTGACCTCAAACGTCCTGCAGAGATTAAAACTTTATTTGATCAATAATTCATCACAGCTGGAGACGTTTAAATGTCACAAAGATCAAAGTTTATATGTAAATGTAAACAAAAATATATTCAGAGATCAAACCTCTTCAGCTGGAGTCACATTCAAATTTATTACTAAAATATAAATAAAACCGTTTTAATGTTGAATATAAAACATTAAACATCAAAGGATTAAAACACATTTACGGTAAACATTTACGGTAAAGTATTATAACTTTGTTTTTCTGTTGAAATTAGAATAATTGTTAAATTATTTTAAATTCAGAAGTTATTTCTCACATGGATAAAAATAATTGAAGTTATTGTCTATGATTAATTCTTGTTTTGTCTTTATTCAAACTTTAATGTTTCAAAATGTCTTTAAGGATCTGCTCGCTGTATTAAAATTAAAAACACGGTTTATAAAGCGCCAAATAAAACAAGACTGAATGAAAGAGTTAATAATAAAAACACAAAGATGTAAAGTATTTAACTGTCCCCACAAATCATTAAATAACAACCATCATATCTATTTTATTATTATTATTCTGCATTCCAAAGATTTAAAAATAACTAAAATAATGAAAAACTAAATACAAGATTCAATCCGTTTCACATTTTGTTTTTGTCCTCAGAATCAGTCGGTTCAAACGCAGGTCCACAGTTTGTCACATAAACAAGTCTTCTCTCACACACACACATACACAGACACACACACGCAGAGACAGAACAAGTGGTGGACTTACCTTAGAGCTGACTGAGACTCCCTGACCTTCCTCCTGGACCTCTGCTCTCTTTTATAGGGTGACACTTCCTGCGTCATTCTGTGTGTGTGTGTGTGTGTGTGTGTGTGTGTGTGTGTGTGTGTGTGTGTGTGTGTGTGTGTGTGTGTGTGTGTGTGTGTGTGTGTGTGTGTGTGTCACATTCCTCGCTCGGTCTCTGTAATGAGCTCTGTGGTCAGACAAAAGGCCTGCAGGTCACAGAGAAAGTAAAACAGGAAATAAAATAGAAACTAAAAATACAAGCAGCACATCTTTTTTCTTTGACCTCAGAAAGGATCTGTAATCTTTTCCAGCAAACTCCTCATATATAATGATCCATTTTTAAACAACTCCTAAAAATCCTAAAAACACTACACAAAACCCGTCATTACGCCCACTCTGCTGTTTCACACTGAGACCAACACACAGCTGCATGTTTCTGACCCACAACCAGATCGGCCGACAATATACCCAACCCTTCATCTGCCTCGCTCACGTGTGTTCACTGACAGCATGTTCACTCTGCGATGTGTTCACTGACGGCATGTCCACTATGACGTGTTCACTGACGGCATGTCCACTATGATGTGTTCACTGACGGCATGTCCACTATGACGTGTTCACTGACGGCATGTTCACTCTGCGATGTGTTCACTGACGGCATGTCCACTATGACGTGTTCACTGACGGCATGTCCACTATGATGTGTTCACTGACGGCATGTCCACTATGACGTGTTCACTGACGGCATGTCCACTCTGCGATGTGTTCACTGACGGCATGTCCACTATGACGTGTTCACTGACGGCATGTCCACTATGATGTGTTCACTGACGGCATGTCCACTATGACGTGTTCACTGACGGCATGTCCACTCTGCGATGTGTTCACTGACGGCATGTCCACTATGATGTGTTCACTGACAGCATGTCCACTATGATGTGTTCACTGACAGCATGTCCACTCTGCGACGTGTTCACTGACGGCATGTCCACTATGACGTGTTAACTGACGGCATGTCCACTATGACGTGTTAACTGACGGCATGTCCACTATGACGTGTTCACTGACGGCATGTCCACTATGACGTGTTCACTGACGGCATGTCCACTATGATGTGTTCACTGACAGCATGTCTACTATGCGACGTGTTCACTGACAGCATGTCCACTCTGACGTGTTCACTGACGGCATGTCCACTCTGCGATGTGTTCACTGACAGCATGTCCACTATGACGTGTTCACTGACGGCATGTCCACTATGATGTGTTCACTGACGGCATGTCCACTCTGCGATGTGTTCACTGACAGCATGTCCACTATGACGTGTTCACTGACGGCATGTCCACTATGATGTGTTCACTGACGGCATGTCCACTATGACGTGTTCACTGACGGCATGTCCACTCTGATGTGTTCACTTACGGCATGTCCACTCTGATGTGTTCACTGACGGCATGTCTACTCTGCGACGTGTTAACTGACGGCATGTCCACTATGACGTGTTCACTGACGGCATGTCCACTCTGATGTGTTCACTGACGGCATGTCCACTCTGCGACGTGTTCACTGATGGCATGTCCACTATGATGTGTTCACTGACGGCATGTCCACTCTGCGACGTGTTCACTGACGGCATGTCCACTCTGCGACGTGTTCACTGACCGCATGTCCACTCTGCGACGTGTTCACTGACCGCATGTCCACTCTGCCATGTGTTCACTGACAGCATGTCCACTCTGCGATGTGTTCACTGACTGCATGTCCACTCTGCGATGTGTTCACTGACTGCATGTCCACTCTGCGATGTGTTCACTGACAGCATGTTCACTCTGCGATGTGTTCACTGACTGCATGTCCACTCTGCCATGTGTTCACTGACGGCATGTCCACTATGACGTGTTCACTGACAGCATGTCCACTATGATAACTAAAATAATGAAAAACAAAATACAAGATTCAATCCGTTTCACATTTTGTTTTTGTCCTCAGAATCAGTCGGTTCAAACGCAGGTCCACAGTTTGTCACATAAACAAGTCTTTTCTCACACACACACACACATACACACACACAGACACACACACGCAGAGACAGAACAAGTGGTGGACTTACCTTAGAGCTGACTGAGACTCCCTGACCTTCCTCCTGGACCTCTGCTCTCTTTTAGAGGGTGACACTTCCTGCGTCATCCTGTGTGTGTGTGTGTGTGTGTGTGTGTGTGTGTGTGTGTGTGTGTGTGTGTGTGTGTGTGTGTCACATTCCTCGCTCGGTCTCTGTAATGAACTCTGTGGTCAGACAAAAGGCCTGCAGGTCACAGAGAAAGTAAAACAGGAAATAAAATAGAAACTAAAAATACAAGCAGCACATCTTTTTTCTTTGACCTCAGAAAGGATCTGTAATCTTTTCCAGCAAACTCCACTCTGCCATGTGTTCACTGACAGCATGTTCACTCTGCGATGTGTTCACTGACAGCATGTCCACTCTGCCATGTGTTCACTGAACGCATGTCCACTCTGCCATGTGTTCACTGACAGCATGTCCACTCTGCGATGTGTTCACTGACAGCATGTCCACTCTGCCATGTGTTCACTGAACGCATGTCCACTCTGCCATGTGTTCACTGACAGCATGTCCACTCTGCGATGTGTTCACTGACAGCATGTCCACTCTGCCATGTGTTCACTGAACGCATGTCCACTCTGCCATGTGTTCACTGACAGCATGTCCACTCTGCGATGTGTTCACTGACCGCATGTCCACTCTGCCATGTGTTCACTGAACGCATGTCCACTCTGCCATGTGTTCACTGACAGCATGTCCACTCTGCCATGTGTTCACTGACCGCATGTCCACTCTGCCATGTGTTCACTGACCGCATGTCCACTATGACGTGTTCACTGACAGCATGTCCACTCTGCGATGTGTTCACTGACAGCATGTCCACTCTGCCATGTGTTCACTGAACGCATGTCCACTCTGCCATGTGTTCACTGACAGCATGTCCACTCTGCGATGTGTTCACTGAACGCATGTCCACTCTGCCATGTGTTCACTGAACGCATGTCCACTCTGCCATGTGTTCACTGACAGCATGTCCACTCTGCAATGTGTTCACTGACCGCATGTCCACTCTGCCATGTGTTCACTGACCGCATGTCCACTATGACGTGTTCACTGACAGCATGTCCACTCTGCGACGTGTTCACTGACGGCATGTCCACTATGATGTGTTCACTGACGGCATGTCCACTATGACGTGTTCACTGACGGCATGTCCACTCTGCGACGTGTTCACTGATGGCACGTCCACTATGACGTGTTCACTGACGGCACGTCCACTATGACGTGTTCACTGACAGCATGTCCACTCTGCGACGTGTTCACTGACGGCATGTCCACTCTGCGACGTGTTCACTGATGGCACGTCCACTATGACGTGTTCACTGACGGCACGTCCACTATGATGTGTTCACTTACGGCATGTCCACTCTGCGACGTGTTCACTGACAGCATGTCCACTCTGCGACGTGTTGACTGACCGCATGTCCACTCTGCGATGTGTTCACTGACAGCATGTCCACTCTGCAATGTGTTCACTGACAGCATGTCCACTCTGCGATGTGTTCACTGACAGCATGTCCACTCTGCGATGTGTTCACTAACCGCATGTCCACTCTGCGATGTGTTCATTGACAGCATGTTCACTCTGCGATGTGTTCACTGACAGCATGTCACCAAGGTGATGTGTTCACTGACAGCATGTCCACTCTGCGACGTGTTCACTGACCCCATGTCCACTCTGCGACATGTTCACTGACGTCACGTCCACTATGACGTGTTCACTGACGGCACGTCCACTATGACGTGTTCACTGACAGCATGTCCACTCTGCGATGTGTTCACTGACAGCATGTCCACTCTGCGATGTGTTGACTGACCGCATGTCCACTCTGCGATGTGTTCACTGACCGCAATGTCCACTCTGCGACGTGTTCACTGACAGCATGTCCACTCTGCGACGTGTTCACTGACCGCATGTCCACTCTGCGACGTGTTCACTGACAGCATGTCCACTCTGCGACGTGTTCACTGACCGCATGTCCACTCTGCGACGTGTTCACTGACAGCATGTCCACTATGATGTGTTCACTGACGGCATGTCCACTCTGCGATGTGTTCACTGACTGCATGTTCACTCTGCGATGTGTTCACTGGCCACATGTCCACTCTGCGATGTGTTCACTGACCGCATGTCCACTCTGCGATGTGTTCACTGACAGCATGTCCACTCTGCGACGTGTTCACTTACGGCATGTCCACTCTGCGACGTGTTCACTGACGGCATGTCCACTCTGCGACGTGTTCACTGACGGCATGTCCACTATGATGTGTTCACTGACGGCATGTCCACTCTGCGATGTGTTCACTGACTGCATGTTCACTCTGCGATGTGTTCACTGGCCACATGTCCACTCTGCGATGTGTTCACTGACCGCATGTCCACTCTGCAATGTGTTCACTGACAGCATGTCCACTCTGGGATGTGTTCACTGACCGCATGTCCACTCTGGGATGTGTTCACTGACAGCATGTCCACTCTGGGATGTGTTCACTGACCGCATGTCCACTATGGGATGTGTTCACTGACCGCATGTTCACTCTGTGATGTGTTCACTCTGCTACGTGTTCACTGACAGCATGTCCACTCTGCGATGTGTTCACTGACAGCATGTCCACTCTGCGATGTGTTCACTGACAGCATGTCCACTCCTCGATGTGGTCACTGACAGCATGTCCACTCTGCGATATGTGTTCACTGACGGCATGTCCACTCTGCGATGTGTTCACTGACAGCATGTCCACTCTGCGATGTGTTCACTGACCGCATGTCCACTCTGCGATGTGTTCACTGACCGCATGTCCACTCTGCAATATGTTCACTGACAGCATGTCCACTCTGCCATGTGTTCACTGACCGCATGTCCACTCTGCGATGTGTTCACTGACCGCATGTCCACTCTGCGATGTGTTCACTGACAGCATGTCCACTCCTCGATGTGGTCACTGACAGCATGTCCACTCTGCGATGTGTTCACTGACAGCATGTCCACTCTGCGATGTGTTCACTGACCGCATGTCCACTCTGCGATGTGTTCACTGACAGCATGTCCACTCCTCGATGTGGTCACTGACAGCATGTCCACTCTGCGATATGTTCACTGACAGCATGTCCACTCTGCGATGTGTTCACTGACAGCATGTCCACTCTGCGATGTGTTCACTGACAGCATGTCCACTCTGCAATATGTTCACTGACAGCATGTCCACTCTGCGATGTGTTCACTGACCGCATGTCCACTCTGCGATGTGTTCACTGACAGCATGTCCACTCTGCGATGTGTTCACTGACAGCATGTCCACTCTGCGACGTGTTCACTGACAGCATGTCCACTCTGCGATGTGTTCACTGACAGCATGTCCACTCTGCGACTGACTGCATGTTCACTCTGCGACGTGTTCACTGACAGCATGTTCACTCTGCGACGTGTTCACTGACAGCATGTCCACTCTGCGATGTGTTCACTGACAGCAGGTTTACTCTGCGACTGACTGCATGTTCACTCTGCGACGGGTTCACTGACAGCATGTTCACTCTGTGATATGTTCACTGACGGCACGTCCACTATGACGTGTTCACTGACGGCACGTCCACTATGACGTGTTCACTGACAGCATGTCCACTCTGCGATGTGTTCACTGACAGCATGTCCACTCTGCGACGTGTTCACTGACCGCATGTCCACTCTGCGACGTGTTCACTGACAGCATGTCCACTCTGCGACGTGTTCACTGACCGCATGTCCACTCTGCGACGTGTTCACTGACAGCATGTCCACTCTGCGACGTGTTCACTGACCGCATGTCCACTCTGCGACGTGTTCACTGACAGCATGTCCACTCTGCGACGTGTTCACTGACGGCATGTCCACTCTGCGACGTGTTCACTGACGGCATGTCCACTCTGCGACGTGTTCACTGACGGCATGTCCACTCTGCGACGTGTTCACTGACGGCATGTCCACTATGATGTGTTCACTGACGGCATGTCCACTCTGCGATGTGTTCACTGACTGCATGTTCACTCTGCGATGTGTTCACTGGCCACATGTCCACTCTGCGATGTGTTCACTGACCGCATGTCCACTCTGCGATGTGTTCACTGACAGCATGTCCACTCTGGGATGTGTTCACTGACCGCATGTTCATTCTGCGATGTGTTCACTGACAGCATGTCCACTCTGCGATGTGTTCACTGATAGCATGTCCACTCTGCGATGTGTTCACTGACAGCATGTTCACTCTGTGATGTGTTCACTCTGCTACGTGTTCACTGACAGCATGTCCACTCTGCGATGTGTTCACTGACAGCATGTCCACTCTGCGATGTGTTCACTGACAGCATGTCCACTCCTCGATGTGGTCACTGACAGCATGTCACCAAGGTGATGTGTTCACTGACCGCATGTCTACTCTGCGATGTGGTCACTGACAGCATGTCCACTCTGCGATGTGTTCACTGACAGCATGTCCACTCTGTGATGTGTTCACTGACCGCATGTCCACTCTGCGATGTGTTCACTGACAGCATGTCCACTCTGCAATATGTCCACTGACAGCATGTCCACTCTGCGATGTGTTCACTGACTGCATGTCCACTCTGCGATGTGTTCACTGACAGCATGTCCACTCTGCAATGTGTTCACTGACAGCATGTCCACTCTGCGACGTGTTCACTGACAGCATGTCCACTCTGCGATGTGTTCACTGACAGCATGTCCACTCTGCGACTGACTGCATGTTCACTCTGCGACGTGTTCACTGACAGCATGTCCACTCCTCGATGTGGTCACTGACAGCATGTCCACTCTGCGATGTGTTCACTGACAGCATGTCCACTCTGTGATGTGTTCACTGACCGCATGTCCACTCCTCGATGTGGTCACTGACAGCATGTCCACTCTGCGATGTGTTCACTGACAGCATGTCCACTCTGTGATGTGTTCACTGACCGCATGTCCACTCTGCGATGTGTTCACTGACAGCATGTCCACTCTGCAATATGTCCACTGACAGCATGTCCACTCTGCGATGTGTTCACTGACTGCATGTCCACTCTGCGATGTGTTCACTGACAGCATGTCCACTCTGCAATGTGTTCACTGACAGCATGTCCACTCTGCGACGTGTTCACTGACAGCATGTCCACTCTGCGATGTGTTCACTGACAGCATGTCCACTCTGCGACTGACTGCATGTTCACTCTGCGACGTGTTCACTGACAGCATGTTCACTCTGCGACGTGTTCACTGACAGCATGTCCACTCTGCGATGTGTTCACTGACAGCAGGTTTACTCTGCGACTGACTGCATGTTCACTCTGCGACGGGTTCACTGACAGCATGTCCACTCTGCGATGTGTTCACTGACAGCATGTTCACTCTGCGATGTGTTCACTGACAGCATGTCCACTCTGCGATGTGTTCACTGACAGCATGTCCACTCTGCGATGTGTTCACTGACAGCATGTTCACTCTGCGATGTGTCCACTCTGCGATGTGTTCACTGACAGCATGTTCACTCTGCAATGTGTTCACTGACAGCATGTCCACTCTGCGATGTGTCTACTCTGCGATGTGTTCACTGACAGCATGTTCACTCTGTGATGTGTTCACTGACAGCATGTTCACTCTCTGATGTGTTCACTGACAGCATGTTCACTCTGTGATGTGTTCACTGACAGCATGTCACCAAGGTGAGGTTGAAAGATGAGCAGGGAGTCTAGTTGTCATTTCTCCATGTCAACGGAGAACAGACGAGGAGAACTCCCGCGGTGAACAAAAAGGTTTACAGTTACTAAATGAGGACATCTTTAAGATGGTGACATCTGTCCTTCAACCTTTGTTCATGTCTTTCCTGAGAGCTCTGATACGAGCTGTACAGGACGTGTTCACTGAGCCAGGCTTCAGAGTTCATCCATCATCAGGGCTCTGTTAGACCTCCTGGTTTGCAAAGAAAGGAAAGACCCAATGTTTCAAAGTCCCTGTGTGATGAATGCGAGCTCAGAGGGAGCAGTCGTGACCTCGTACAGTGAAAACGTCCCGTCAACCTCGGCTCTCTTTTCTCCATCCTCTGCTCCAAAGATTTTAATTAATTATATTAGACTTAGTTCATTGTCCATATCATAAATATTTATATTAATTCAGAATAATATGTATCCGCTATATGTATGTATATTTTCATGTGTGTTTATTGAAAGCAGCGATCCTAAACGTGACTCTGATTCTTATTCTTAGCAGGTCGTCTGTTATGAATGTGCAGCTGCAGGTTGCCGTCAGCATAACAGACACATATGTTTGAAATATGGGAGATGTTTCTCTGAGAGGAGGTATTTAATAAAAGACTGCTTAGATACACGGAACCTTTTAGACGACTAAAGTGGATCCAGACTAAGCGGTGAGGCTTCAAACTGTAGACCTGACACTCAACTACTGTTCAGGCTGGTGCTAAGCTAAGCTAGCGGAGGTACGCTTTGATGTCTGCTAGCTGAAATGCTGAATGAACTCCACAGGGGTCTTTACTGGGTCCATTGCTGTTTTCACTTTACCTATCCCCACTGGGTCAGATATTGTGTTCTTTTGGGATACCTGTGTATACACAGGAATACCGGCACACGCAGATATCTACAGGTATCCACAGGTGTACACAGGTATATGTATCTAAACAGAGGTATACACAGGGAAAGACCGCTATTTCATTAACTTCTCCACACATGATGCTTCTGATGATGAAGATTATGGTGATATTTAGGATGGTTTTGATGCTGATTAGAACTATTATGAACTGTGGTCACTTCCTGTCAGCACATCTGGTCACTTCCTGTCAGCACCTGTGCTCTCCATCTGATCACTTCCGGTCAGCACCTCTGGTCACAGGAGTTGTAAGTCCTCGTTTAACCAAGGGGTATGGTTGCAAGACATCTCCGAGTTTTTACTGGAGGTACAGAGTCAAGGAAGCCCCGGAGACGGAGACGGAGACGGACACACACACACACACACACACACACACACACACACGCGATGTTGCTTTGTTTAAATAAATTCTGTTATAATTTAAGAGAGCAGTTGTTTGTGATTACTGGTTGTATTTGCATTGTGATATAAGCTGGGTGTGAAGGCTTTGTGTACGGATTTCACGCCTTCAATTTATTAAATATAGTTATTCATTATTAATAATATTAGTACATAAGTAACTAATTTGAGACTGATTTGAGTGATATTTTGGTTATATTTCCCTGAGTACAGGTTGGTGCCCCAAAATGAGATTAAACATAGTTTAATAATATTTTATTTATATTATTAATAATTGAATATAATTATTAAAGAATATAACCAAAGTTGACTTGATACAACCCAACACTGTAGATACCTGCATGTGCCTTTGTATACCTGTGTATACACGGGTATACTCGCGTGTAAGGGCTGGAAATAACAGAGATTTGTTTGTCCTTCATTATTAGCAGATGTCCAACAAGTCGCCCGCTAAAGCAGGACTGGCGTGAAGAGTGACTGAACAAACAAAGAGTGAAATTGATCCTATGAACTGTTTCAGTCCAAATAAATCCTCTTTTTGTGAAACCACAGCTTTGCTCCCTGGTCACCCTGGATGGTTGACTGAGACTTTTTTAAATCATTGTGAGGATAGTTCTGGAAAACATGGCAGCCCTTGAAAAACATGGCAGTCCATGAAAACATGGCAGTCCTTAAAAAGTATTAGAGTCCAGTTAAAATAGAATAGTCCTGAAAGACATGGCAGCCCTGGAAAACAGGACAGTCCTTGAATATTTTGATTTAAATGTTTTGAATGGGCCGTGATGAGGAAATGAAAAGGAGCTAATCTCTCCCGGGTTAAACCATTAGATCAACAGAAGAAATTATCATGTAGTTGTCATAATCATGCATGTGTGAACACAAACAGCTCAATGTTTCACTCAGACTTTATCTGGAGTCTTTGTGGGTCAGGGTTAATCTTTGAGGGTCAGGGTTAGTCTTTGTGAGTCTTTGTGGGTATTTGCGGGTCAGGGTTGTGAGTCTTTGTGAGTCTTTGTGGGTCTTTGTGGGTATGGGTTAGTCTTTGTGGGTCAGGGTTAGTCTCAAAACGAGTTGATGTGTGAGTGAAGCTCTGCAAGGACAGACTGAGACGTCGTCTGAAAGGTGTGAAGTTTAAATATGAGACTTTATTTCACTTTCATAAAATGAAATAAAATATTGATCTGAAAGAGCCTTTATGCATGATGTCATCATACTTACATGTTGTCATGTCATATTTATTGTTTGTTACAGTTCTGTCCTCAAAGTTTCTCCTCTCCTCTGCTCCTCCTTCTCCTCCTCAGTCCTCCTCAGTCCTCCTCAGTGCTCCTCAGTGCTCCTCCATCAGGTCTTCATCCAGGATCCTCCTCCTCCTCCTGTGTTCCCCCCTCCTCCTCCCCATCCTCTTACTCCTCCTCCTCTGTCTCCTCCTTACAGAGCAGCTTCAAGTCTCCCTGACGACAGAGAGTTCATGACTCAGCTCCAGTTCTGGATTAGCAGCAGCAGCACTCAGAGAGCCAGACTCGCAGGACGCTCTGAGGACAAAGACAAAGTTCAGCGATGAATCAAATTATTATTAACATGTCTCAGAGTGAATACTTTTCTTATATACACACATTTCATTATTAGCTCCTGCCCGGCGTCTCTGATTGGTTTAGATTAATCGTGGTGATGACATTACTGTGTCGGATTACAGGATGGGTCTCCTCTCTGTCCTCAAACTGACTTCATGCTCTGCACAGAAACACCAGAAACACTTCCAAACTCGAGGCCCAGGAATACACAGGTATACGCAAGTATACACAGGTATGTGTGGTATACACAGGTATCTGTAGGAATACACAGGTATGTGTGGTATACACAGGTATCTGTAGGAATACACAGGTATGTGTGGTATACACAGGTAGGTGTAGTGTACATAGGTATGTGTGGTATACACAGGTATGTGTGGTATACACAGGTATGTGTAGTATACACAGGTATGTGTAGTATACACAAGTATGTGTAGTATACACAGGTATGTGTAGTATACAAAGTGTAGCATACACAGGTATATGTGGTATACACAGGTGTACACAGGTAAACCCACATATTGTTCAATGTCCAGAGGGTATAAACATTTCTTAAAGAGCCCATATTATGCCCTTTTTGGGGTTCGTATATTTAATCTATGTAGCTACTAAAGTATGTTCACAATAGCTAAAGTTCGAAAAAAGTGTCTGTTTTCACGTTCAGAGTCCCCACGTGTGCCAAGTCTGATCTGATTGGTCGGCCTGTCGGCTCTGCCGTTATTCGTCAGTCGCTCATGAGCACCTTAGCACTACTGTGCTACCGCAGGCTATGGCATATCGTGGACGCGCTACAGAAGTTAATGGGCGTGCAACATGAGCTGCTGGGCTTTCCACAACGAGCCAATGGGCTTAGATCAGTGATATCACACTGACAAGACGTCACACTGGCAAATTTTTAATCGAGGGGGGCTAGAACCGAGTGTTACATGCAGCTAATGCTGCAGCTAACAGGAGGACGTAGGAGAAGCTGCGTTTACGCTGACTTTGAATTTTTGCAAATAGATGTGCGTAAACATGCACAGGATACATGGAAAACACACTAAAGAGCATATAAAACCAGGAAAAAAATAATATGGGCCCTTTAATAATAACTGATTACTTGAATTGTGAAACCAAATCGTTAAGTAACCCTTCTCTTTTTCTGTGGTTGATGTTCATGTAACGATCTCTCCTCCCTGAAGACAAGCAGCACAAGTTGAGTGTTCATGTGTAAATACCAAAGTCTCATTGTTTATGTGAAATAAATATTTCAGAGCAGTCATACATGTCAGTGTTTATAACAGACACTATTTTTCCTCTGCAGGACGGGACACATTAAGAGTATAATCACTTCTTCAGACATTACCACACCACTGCACACAAACGCCAACTCTACATCACTAAAAGTCTCCTCGCACAAGCTAGACTGGATTTCAGTCGGTATGTTTCCTACGACTCCATCTCTCCGTCAGACTCCTTTCTTTCTTCTAAAGGTTTCTCTGACTGATTTATTTTCTGTGCATCTCTCTCGTGTCATTAAACTCTCGAGAATATAAATGCTGAGCTAAAGAGAGTTAACTGTGACAGCTCTAATTGTTTGGAATATGTTTGGCACACACCCTGACAGCCAAGTGTGGGTCAGACCACCACAGCAGCCACAATCTACACAACAGTCAGACCACCACAACAACTACAATCTACACATCTGTCAGACCACCACAACAACTACAATCTACACATCTGTCAGACCACCACAGCAGATACAATCTACACATCTGTCAGATCACCACAGCAGCTACAATCTACACATCTGTCAGACCACCACAGCAACTACAATTTACACATTTTTGTGATCGACTGGTTAACTTGTGTTGCCAAAGACCGAACTAGCACAGGAAGCTTGAGAAGAATATGGAATAATTGGCCAAACAGCTTTCCATACAACTCTTTATTTAAGGACCTTTTTAGACTTCTTGAATATAGTTATAGCAGTTATTTTTCTTTTATAACAGCTTTTTGTTATCTCATCTGTGATGTGAACCTTTACTGTAACTCAACCTTATTACAGATCTCAAAGCCTTTTTGAATTAAAGTTAACTTGATTTTCTTAGATTGAATGAAGCTCACTGGTCCTGATGTTAACCTGTGGTACAGAAGTTCTTTACCTGGTTGGCTGGTTCCAGGTGTGGATTGTGGGTCGTCCTCAGCAGCGTACTGATCCTTACAGTCCCAGTCCAGGGGGTCGGAGTTCTCATTTATCAGGCTCATGTACATCCTGATCACAGAGCGGACCTTCTTGAGAGCCTCCTTAGGAGAACTCTGCTCAATCCTCAGGAACCGGACTGGACTGTCCTGGAACAAAGAACACCATAAATTAATCAATCAATTAAACAGTCAATCAATCAACCAATACATCCAACCACCAGCCAACCAAAAAAACAACCAAGCAATGAACCAACAAAGCAGCAAAGCAACAAAGCCCACCAACGAATTAACCAACCAATCAACCATGTTATTTTGAACACAGGACTCTTTCCTTCGAGAGCAATACCTTTTTTATTTCCACCGACAATCCAGCATGAGAAAAACATGAACATGAGAGACAATCTTTGTTAAACTTAAACTTTGATGAACTGAGATACAGATGTAAGAAACAGAACAACAAATGGAGCAAAAAAATTTAAATAAATTCATTTGAATAGAATTTCAACATTTTCGTGTGAATTTGAGAGAAACGAACCAGCACAGTCATCGAATCCAGACTATTTTAACTCAGGATCATTTCTAAAACAAGGGAAATCATATTTCACAAAGACCCCGAAACAATCATTGATACCTGAATCCTGTAACTCTGTAGTTTGGCATCAACCAAGCCTCAGCCACAACCAGGCCTCAACCAGGCCTCTACCAGGTCTCAATCAGGCCACAACCAGGACTCAACCAGGCCTCCACCAGTTCTTAACCAGGCCTCAACCAGGCCTCTACCAGGTCTCAATCAGGCCACAACCAGGTCTCAACCAGGCCTCCACCAGTTCTTAACCAGGCCTCAACCAGGCCTCTACCAGGCCACAACCAGTTGTCAACCAGGCATCCACCAGTTCTCAACCAGGCCCCCACACATCAGTTTCAACATGTCCAGGATGCTGCAGCCAGACACGAACACAAAAAACAAACAAACAGAATGTTTGACAGTACGTTTGATTAACAACACTGAATTCAGATCGTAATAATTTATAAATGTCTAATTGCATCCCGTCGATGGATTGGTCCTCATGAATGAACTGAAGCATATAGGTAAAATAAAATAAAAAAACAGTCTGTTTTAATGTGATCTGTAACCTTGAATGTGTGTGCACAGATTAAAACCTTCAACTTTCACCTTCTTCAATCGGTCGATCCAAACCTACAAGCTTTAATGTGCCATATATATCGTCTCCACTCTGCAGTCCTCCAGTTGTTGTAAACCCTATTGGCTCCAAATGAACCATAAAATCATCAGTAATCGAGAGACAGCTTGTACCAAAGAGAGGAAGCACCAGAGCACGTTGAAAGAACCTTTTTTGCACAATGTGCTCAGTGTGTCAGTTTGCTTCAGCTTTAGGTAAAGTTTAATATGATGCTTCATGAAAACACAGATCGTAACTGCAGACTTTTCTTTTGACAGAGTCGTAAACTCATGGCGCATCAGACAGTAACAGTTAGTTCTGGTGGTCTCACTGTTGGACTTTTAAGTGTCTGAGTGTTTGAGCTGCATTAAGGAAGTACTCCATCCTCCATTATAACGATGAGCAGCATGCTAACACTGAGCAGCATGCTAACACTGAGCTAACACTTAGCAGCATGCTGACTGAGCAATATGCTAATACTGATCCAACCTCAAGTAGCATGCTAACACAGAGCAGGATGCTAACACTGAGCTAACTCTGAGTAGCATGCTAACACTGAACTAACAGAGCAGCAAGTTTTTCTTCTGAAGTCTCATTTGATCATATATGTTTCTACAAGCAGGAAGTTAAGAGTTAAGAACTGACCTCAGCATCATGTCATTGTACTGGCTGCACTTTCAAAGTGTACGTCAAATTAAAGAAACCTCATGTCTGTCGTAGTGTCATCAGCAGAATGAAACCCTTCAGATAATCCGGTGAACACATGGGCTGTTCATTTACAGTAAATATAAAGACAAACACCTGAGAAGGTCCCTGCTGTCCTACCTGCTGCTGATGACATGAAGAAGAACTGTTGTGTTATGAGTCGTTGTTAAACAGAGTGTACTAACCTCACTGATTCAGCTCACCTGTACAGAACCGGTAAGGACGTGATGTCTGCAGACTGAAGCTCTCACCTCATACTCCTCGTTGATCTCAGGGACGCAGCCCTGTGAGTACAGGTGGAAGATGACGGTTTCCAATGTGCTGACGTATCGTCTGTTGTCTGAACTCTGGGCATAATGGAAATGTGAGCTGAGGAGATCGAGGATGTGTGGGAACGCTGCTTTAACACAACACACTTTACTCTGAAAGAAGAACAAGGCATCATTAAACACGGCTCTGCCCCGGAGCTCAGGTGAAATCACTTTGGAGTTAATGAGCAGGGTGTAGACATTAATCCGAGACAGATTCTTCCAGTCCTCATCAAAAAGCTCATAAATCTAGAGCCACTAGAGCCAGAACTTATACAGCTCACAGCAACAAGTTTTGGTTTGAACGTTTCATGATGCCAGCTCTCTCACAAACGTCCAAATCTTTAATTTGATGTTCTCCAGCTCACTTTTGTAGTTTTAGCTCAATAAAAGATTTGAATCTTTTGATTTGCTATCGTTGGCAGGTGTTTGTGGTTCATGTCTTTGATATGGATGTTTGTTTTTATTCCGTTTTAAGCTAATGATCAGAGAGAAGCCTTCATTAGAGCTGATGAGAAAAGTGAGACTGAGTTTTTAAAGAAACATGGAGCTCACTGAAGCCCCGTTTCCACCAAGCAGTTCAGTTCGGTTCGTCATTTTGTGGCGTTTCCATTATTAAAAGTCGGGAAAGTCCCCAAATTACTGTCCCGTACCGTCTTACTTTTTGCTATACTTCTGTTGGGGTGCCAAGTCTACCGATCCGACCCTAAAAGCTGGAGCTAAACACTGCAGTCCGTTGATTGGTCCAAAGAATCGTAACTTCCTGTGTGACAGCGGTATTAAAGGATGGCTGTATTTTTCCTCACAGCACACATCCTCGTCTGAAACAAAGCTTCATTTTGTAACAAAGAACCACAAGCCAATGAGAACAACCACACACTGCTGGATGTCCTCCATTGTTGCTCTTTGTCTACTGTGTCGCACTGCTATGATTCTCACACTATTACGTAGCTGAAGCGGCTAAAAAAAGAGTATGATAACTACGATTGGCTGTGGAAACATAGACAGGATCAGGCTTTACCGAACCAAACTGTACTGATCCATACCAGACCGCTCGGTCGAAACAGGGCTTCAGACCTTCATAAAGTGTGTTGCTCATGTTTTACTTCTTTAAATAAACTCACCAGATTGAGACACTCGGTGAACGGGTAGATAATGAAACAGCTGTTATCCAACTGGTTATCAATCTGTGGAGGAAACATCACAAAGTTAATCCACTGTCAGTTTGTTAATGTTAACCAGCTGTACTCCAGCCCCCCCCTCCGGATGTCTGGACCCCTCAGCCTGTGTCTCCATGCACAGTGAAGTGGAGCTACAATTATATCTCCATTAGTCCATTTCATTATCTGCTGCTCTTAACCCACTGTACGAGCAGCGAGAGATAATCCATCTATTGACGCTATCCCTCTATCTGATCGTGATATCTGAAGACAGATGACAACACGATGTCTGCTCTGCTGCACATTTAAATGGTTTGACCTGTTGGTCAGAGCACGGCGGGGGGGAGGGGGGGTGGCTGCAGAGCATGCGCTGAACGTCTCTTCCTCCCTCTGAACCACAACAGTTTAGCAAAAGGCCGGCATTACTGCTGAATCAGTATCACCCATGGGACACAGTGGAGGCCTTCTTTAAGTCCAGAAAAAAAATCATGGATCAACTGTGTGCTGTAGCACTAAAAGTAAAAAGCTGGTGCGCCAGTGTGTGTGTTTGCGTGTGTGTGTGTGTGTGTGTGTGTGTGTGTGTGTGTGTGTGTGTGTGTGTGTGTGTGTGTGTGTGTGTGTGTGTGTGTATGTGTGCAGCAATGTAGGCTGTGTGTGTGTGTGTGTGTGTGTGTGTGTGTGTGTGTGTGTGTGTGTGTGTGTGTGTGTGTGTGTGTGTGTGTGTGAGAGCATGCCCTGCGATGCTCACAGTCATGACAGCAGAGAGAGGAGCAGGGAAACGTGCTTGCCTGCACTTTCTCTCTCCCTCTCGCCCAAGTATCGTCTATGTGTGGGAAACTATTTTTACATTTTATTCATAAAGAAAAGAAAACTACCATAATACATTAGGGGGCTTAACCAGGGCTAGACGGACTTGTGATGGGGATAAAGCACCCCTTAGCAGGATTTTCTCTTTGGTTTGATTTAAACTGATAACCAGCTTCATCAGACTGTTTAGTGTAATCTCTGATGTCAGGGTTTTGAAGACGAATGACCCAGAGATACCCATGGTATGTTGAACTTGCTTCGTCGTATAGGCCCCAGGTCAGCAGTTCTCCACACCAGCTAAAAACAGTCTGAGTCAAGCTAACAGTCTGACAGAGTTTCCTTGAGGTCAATAGAAAGTCCTTTTCCTAATCTCATCCCACAGCTGGGTTTTTACTTTTCTAATCACAGAAACCAAATCCCTCCTCTTCAGTTTGTACCTGTCTGCAGCTTCCAGAAATCCCTCAGCTAACTAAACCCAAAAGACCACTTCAGCCAGAGGACTTCCTCTAGTGCTGGTGTCCAACAGCAGCTTCCAGAAAGGAGGCTAAACATGGCCCACTGTGATTCATGCCTTCAACCTCTGCACAGGATCCTCCAGAGGAGGTGTCCATTTCAGGACAAACAATCTGAGGCGGTGGAGTTCTCTGGACTGTGATGCATGAGCACAAACAGTCAGAGCCGTTCTCTGCTGTCACGTAGACCCGACCCACATGGTCTCCAGGGAGATCTCTAAACAGCCGCGGTCAACTGGAGGCTGGTGAGTTTCACCACAACCTCCTGGCACCTCTCAGCCTGAACAGCTCCTGAAAACAAGAGTCAAGCCTTTCTTTGGACTGAGATTCAGAACCAGTAGTGCCTGCAGCAATGAGCCCAATGTTTTAGAAATTAACCACTTCAACAAACTCAGTCTGAGACCAGCAGGGGTTAGATTGCAGGTGGTGAGTCAAATGTTTTAATCACAGCCATCTGACACATTCAGTAGTGGATAGACTGATGGGTGGGGGTTGTTGCTGCTGTATAAATTCAATGATGAAATCGTGAAACAGACTGTGGATTATAACGTGGTTTAATCGGCCGAGGTCAGACAGTTGTAACAGAACACAATTGGTTAACAATCGTGAACCAACAAAATGATGACAAAGTTTCTATGTTCACAGACTTGCTTATATTCTGCTAGAAGGTACATCCTACACATTCTTGGCTATTTTGGTACATCTCTATAAGGCAAGGCATCTGCTTGACTCGTAAATGTCAGACATATACATTTCATTCTTAGCAAACCCTTTGTTTCCAACAGACAGTTGACTCCAAACAAAATATAACTCTGATGCCATGAGATGCCTTACATAGATATGGTTTCATCTTGAACCTGAGAGAAGAGTTAGATGGTAAACAGATTTAAATGGTTCATTCAGAAAGTTACCAAAATGTATGAATTCATGAAAATTCGTACTAACATAGACTCAGCCCATAACATGGAAACAATCAGAGGTTTTAATGCCGAGACTGAAAAATAAAACTGCTTTTCTTTTATTGAGAATTAGAAACCCTTTATTGTGTTTTGAATACAAAATTCCTCCCTATTAGCTGTTTGGGTGACCTCTCACCAGGCGGTTTAGGCTCAGGAAATGATCCTGGGTTACAGAGTGACGGCAGGGACCAGGGACACCAGCCAGCGCCGGGCGGAAGCAAAGAAAGAGCCAGAAGCACAGCTGCTGGGCCTGGAGGAAGACAGGAAAAGAAGAAAGAGTTTAAATAAATCTGTAAATAACTCATAATATCAGGCTGAAATCAAAAGTACAGTGCTCAAAGCATCATGTTGAAATAGCAAGATGACAACGAGCTCACAAGCCATCATCTTTATTTATTATGTGAGCAGAGTGTACCAGTGAAAACTGTGGAATCTACCATTAAGACACACCGTGTTGCTAAGTTACTAGGGGAGCGACGTCCCTATTCAGCACGTTGTTTTTATCCTTAAACTTAGTTTGAGCGGTTTTTGTTTTGTTTCTCAACTTAACCCTGGTGTGAGGTTTCGTGTGGACGCCATGTTGCTCATGTATGATAAAATAGTAGCTGTGCAACCTGGCTTTGTAAGGTTGATGTGTAGTTTTTAATAAGCAATAAGCATTGTGGAAACCAGACATGTGGGCTTGTGCACTTTTGGCCAACTTTAGCGGCACCCATGCTTTCCAGAACACTGTTAACCAAGAGGCACAGATCCAAACCGTTACCATAGCATCAAATAAAACACAAGGACTGTCATGGGCTTGACGTGTTTGGATTTGATGAGATGAGAGAAGCCAGAGGTCATAGAAAGTAAGAAGACATTGTTGAGCCTCAGCCATGTGTGCTGGACAAAGGACTCAGGCCTGTATTGTAGTTCTCAGGCCTGACTAGAGTTGTTTTGGAGGGAACTAAACAAAGGAGTCTTAGCCCAGCACCCCCCAACAGCAACTAACAAATAGGTGTGAAAAGTGGGGGGGGGTGGGGGGTGTCTGAATTCTCTATCCTCATTGGAAGAGGCCTGAGGTAAACTCACAGGCAGTTCCAGTCTTTAAAAGCAATTGCCAGGCATTGCTTCTTTCTCTTCAAGTGTGGTCTACTACACCAGAGGACACACTCTCCAACAAGATGGACTCCAGCATTCGAGGAGGCAATCTTCCTGCTCTTGACTTACATAGGTTAAACTCCAGAGCTGAGGTTGCTCAGTCTAGGTAACTTTTCACATGCTGAATTCAAGCATCAGAGGATTCAGCTGACTACTTCCACTGCATATTTTTAGGAGTTTTGGGCACAATCAGATGCTATCAGGTTCAAACAAAAGGAAGAGTTTCTTTCCTTTGATTTTTCGTAAGACGTCATTGAACGTAACTGGACAGGAGCGCTGAAGGAAGCCCACTGATCTCTGAATCCATAAGGACACATAAAGAACTCGGCTCCTGCAACCAGAAGACCCTAGAGCAGTGCTCTGGTCGAAGCTCTGAATCCCGCTACCCTGCTCCTTCATCTGCCATGAAGGAAACCTGCCTGAATCTGTTGATTTAATATTCAACAGAGTGACAATCTAACCAACTTTTCAATGATCACCCGGAGTTACCCCAAGTAAGAGCTTTGGTCTGGGCAGAAATTGTTTCAGAAATAGTGATGTTTCTTTTATAACCACTGATAATTATGCATCATCGTTGACGAGACATCACATTCTGTTTATTATCTGTTGTAAGCTGCTGCATCTGTTTTATTGTGATGAACCACTGTGTTCGCCTATGTGTGTAATGCTATGCTAGTTTATCCTTATTCAACGGCTTTCACAAACAGAAAGACCAGTGTACCTGCCGTTGAATCAAAGTCCGGCCACTGGTTTTCTGGTGTTTAAGTAACAGTTACTGACCTCAGCTCAGAGAGCTCAAACTATTTCAAAAGGCAGCCACACGGCTTCCTTTGTTGTCCACCATTTTGTCACCATGTAACAAAGCCACATGGTGCATTGTCTCTCTCCACCATCTTGTTTTCTCTCTCCCTCCTCTCTCTCTCATCCACACACACACACACACACACACACACACACACACACACACACACACACACACACACACACACACACACACACACACACACACACAACTACACTTTTACACCTCATTCACAAGTTTTGCTTGATAATGTTTGTTTGCTTAGATTAGTTTTTAATAGTTATTTGTTTGATTAAGTTCATTGATTTTGGATTGATGTTGATGTAAATAAATTCTGTTATAATTTAAGAGAGCAGTTGTTTGTGATTACTGCTTTATTTGCATTGTGATATAAGCTGGACATGAGGGCTTTGTGTACGGATTTCACACCTTTTATTTATTAAATATAGTTATTCATTATTAATAATATTAGTAATTAAGTAACTAATTTCAGACTGATTTTAGTGATATTTTGGTTATATTTCCCTGATTTCAGGGTGGTTTCCCCCGAGTTGATTAAACATAGTTTAATGATATTGTTATTTATCTTAATAATAATTAAATATAATTATTAAAGAATATAACCAGAGTTGACTTGATACAACCCCAACAACATATTAAAGCATACAGGTTTGAGCATGCTTCTCACACACATCCATCAACCCACTGCAGGGTTATAAACAGTCAGAATATCAACATAAGCCTGAAGTCATCTCCCTGATGAACTCCTCAGACACAGGTCCCAGGTCAATAAGACGGGACAGGGTGGGATGAGTTCAATGTTGTTTAGTGCGCAGTTGGGTCTTTGTTATATAGCATAATGAAGTGGTCTAGACCTGCTTTTGGTAAAGTGTCTACAGATAACATTTGTTATTAATTGGTGCTTTACATATGAACATATGGGTTGATTGATTGATAATAAGACAAAACAAGGCAATAATAAAAAACAAGCCAAAGAAATAATGAAAAGGAATTTACTAGACTTTAAGAATTACAACACGTAAAATTTGTTCAAATATAAAGTACGACAAGTGACGACAATCAGTACCAACTGAACACCAGGTAAACATCTGTACCTGGTAATCAGTGAACATCTGTTCCAACTGAACATCTGTACCAGGTGAACATCTGTGCCAACTGAAAATCAGTGCCAGGAGTACATCTGTACCAGGTAAACATCTGTACCAGGTGAAAATCAGTACCAGGTAAACATCTGTGCCAGGTAAACATCTGTACCTGGTGAACAGGATAACACAGGACATTCATGTGAAGGACAGTATGAAGAGCTCTGAGGAGAAGTTTTCTGTACTATCCAAAGCTGGATACACCCAAGGTATGACCACTGGTATGACCACTGGTATGACCACTGGTATGAGCACTGGAACGACTGGAAACCACAGATTCCAGCCATGTTTGAAATGTCACCATAGATTTACAGCCCTCGCTCTAAAGACACCCAAGACATTAGGACTCACAAAGATTCAACATAGTAACTCACTGTTTGCTCCTTAATGTGTTTTCCAACATGAGAAGCCAACAGAACTCGTTCCCTAGGAAACGGTTCTAATCTGAGCTGTCCAAGAAGGATTGCACCATGACTCCGCCTCCACCAGAGTGATAAACAAGCAGCTGACAGTCAGACACAGCAAAGCATTGACATTACACACTGAACACACACGATGTAAGACAACAGACAAAGTGTTGTAAGACATTCAGTGTCCTGTTTAATATGTCTGTGTGGACCAGTAACCACAGTTAGAATAGTGAAGATTATCTGCTGCCTGCCTACACAGCAACACAACAAACAGGTCGAGAGTTCACCTGAAGATTGATTCCACTTTAACCACACAGCGGTTAGGAACAGGAGAGAGTGTTAAACTGAAAATGACTTGGTTTGTCTGGATCTGCAGCTTATCTTAAAGAGCTAATAGTGCCATATTACCCTTCGAGAACATTACGGTAAATATATTATGGGAGGTAGAGCCTTCAGTTATCAGGCCTGGTCGTGGTACCTACAGTCTCTAAATGTACTGTGGGAGGTAGAGCTTTCAGTTAAGCCATTTTCACTCCGGATAATGTCTAGATATTTACAGGAGGACTTCACCAGAGATTATCCCGAACTAGCCGTTCACATATGTTCCTCACAGCGGGGGACTTTCCCTGTAAGAGGGGAGGGGCCGCGGAGGATTTCCCGACGTAAGACGTGACGTAAATAAACAATGCGGAAGTAGCGGCCGAAGCAACAGAGTCCGCTACACGACGTTATAATGACAATATTTGCCTTTATATCAATGCTATGTGTAATCCAATGGAATGACAACATCCACAAAAGAGAACAACATACTGATGAACAGAAAACATAATGCAGCCGTTTTATTACGTGCACAGAGATCGTAGTGGTCGCGGGCAGACACTTTAGCCAGTCACTGTATATAAATGTCACTCTCTTCCTATTGGCTCGAATTGAAAATCTCTGGAGTATATTCAGCCATTTTCAGACATCAACTCCTCCGGATTATCTGCAGAAAAAACACTAGGGGTCTGGCAGGATAAACTCCGGGTAATATCGGAGTAAAACACTTGGCTGTTGCGTTCACACATACAGCTCCTGATAGAAATCTCCGGAGTTTTTCTGGAGATTTCCATATGTGTGAAAAGGGTTTCAGTGTGGACAACAGGAACACAAGGAATACGAAGGAGAAATCCTTTCTACATCTTAATCCATATGCTCTTTTGTAAAGCCTCTCGAGACAATAGTTGTTAGGAAATGGCTCTATAAAAATATTGATTGATTAATTGATTAACACTGGGGACAAGACTAGGGAAATGTGTGCACACAGTGAAAAGAGGAACTTGAGGATACATCTGACAAAGTGAACATAAAACACTCAGAGCTTTATCTAGGAATATGAACACTAGGATGAATGTCAAAATAAAAGTAATTTATATCTTAAAACTGAAATAAACAAACACACAAAACTAAATCAGTGACTCTTGACATTTGTGTTCAGATAGTTTAATTCCCCTTTAATACATACAAATATGTCAAGGCCTGCCTTCCTACCCTATCCCCACTCATTATCTCAACAATTAACGCCTCCTTTTCCACAGGTTCCGCCATCTCTCAAACTTGCTGCTGTCACCCCCATTTTGAAAAAAACCTGGACTCAATCCTGACATCCCAAACAACTTCAGACCCATCTCCAACCTCCCCTTTCTTTCATAAATTCTGGAATGTGCAGTTGCATCTCAACTTAAAATCCACTTTTCTGCCAATAACCTTTATGAATCATTCCAATCTGGTTTCTGTTCCCACCACAGCACAGAAACAGCTCTCCTCAAGATCACCAACGACCTTCTCCTCTCCTCTGATGCCAGAAATCTCAACATCCTCGTCCTACTGGACCTAAGCACAGCTTTTGACACCATCAACCATTCCATCCTTCTCTCCCATCTTGAAACCACCTTCAACATCACCGGCACTGCTCTCTTCTGGCTCAAATCACACCTCTCTGACAGATACCAGTTCATCAGCATTAACCACTGCAAATCCCCTACTGCTCCTCTCTCCCAAGGTGTTCCCCAAGGTTCAGTACTAGGTCCCCTCCTCTTCATCATGTACATGCTCCCCCTTGGTCACATCATCCACCGCTATGGTCTGCAGTTTCACTGCTTTGCTGACGACATCCAGCTCCACATCGCCACCAAAGCCATCACTCCTGCCACTCACTCAATCCTCACTGACTGCATCACTGAAATTAAATCCTGGCTTCAAATCAACTTTCTCAAACTCAACTGCGACAAATCAGAAGTCATCATCATCGGCCCCAAATCCACAGTGCTGCCTTCCCCCCACATCCGTAACCTTGGTGTCATCTTCGACCAAACCCTTTCCTACAACAAACACATCAAACACATCACCAAAACAGCCTTTTTCCACCTCAAAAACATTGCCCGCCTCCGCCCATCCCTCTCATTTTTAGCTGCCGAGACCCTCACTCATGCATTCATTACCTCCAGATTAGACTATTGCAACAGTCTCCTCTACGGATCACCATCACACTCGCTCAAAAAACTTCAATACATTCAGAACTCCGCAGCCCGTCTCCTCACACACTCCCACACCAGAGACCACATCACCCCCGTCCTTCATGACCTCCACTGGCTCCCCATCCCACAGCGTATCAACTTCAAGCTCCTCATCATCACCTTCAAAGCCCTTTACAACCTGGCTCTCCCCTACCTGTCTCACCTCCTCCACCAACACACTCCCACCCGCACTCTCAGGTCTGGAGATGCAAACCTCCTGCCCCCCCCCCCCTCCCCCTGCAGGACAAACCTTCGGTCCTGGGGGGACAGGGCTTTCTCTGTTGCTGCTCCCACCCTCTGGAACTCACTCCCAAAAAACATTAGAGACTCCCCCACACTCAGCTCGTTCAAGAAATCCCCAAAACTCACCTCTTCAATATTGCCTACAACCACTAACTCCCCTCCTCCCCCTACATTACTTCTTTATTGTACTGTCCTCGTCGTTTTTTGTTTTGTTTTTATGGTTTTATATTTTGTCAAAGCGTCTTTGGGTTCCTAGAAAAGCGCTATAAAAAACCAATATATTATTATTATTATTATAAAACAATGAAATAATAATAAAATATGAAATATGTTGAGCTACTGTCTGACTCTCTGTATAAAATAACTTTCTTATTGACTGCAGAAAGAGTCGAGGAGCAAACATGACCGGCTCAGCGACATCTTTAAATAAATCTAATACGTCTCTGTGCTGATCCTGGGCTGAACTAAACAAACAGTTTAAACATATGAAGCCAACAATCTAAAGCTGGATCTAAATAATCTCTTATCATCCAGCAAAATCAAAGATGTTTGTTTACTCGTCTTCTGCTGCTCCGTCTGTTCATCAAAAACAGATTCTGACTCATCATGTTGTATAACTCGCTCTGCTTCATTTACATAAGCGTGCAGACAGACAGACGTGTACTGTCTGTTTGTCTGTCAGTCTGTTTCAGGGTTCACTCACACTCGGCCCAGTTGTCCCCCAGTTGTGCCAGACCCTCAGAGGCCCTAAGCACAGAACCAGACCCTCAGAGGCCCTAAGCACAGAACCAGACCCTCAGAGACCCTAAGCACAGAACCAGACCCTCAGAGGCCCTAAGCACAGAACCAGACCCTCAGAGACCCTAAGCACATAGCCACACCCTCAGAGACCCTAAGCACAGAACCAGACCCTCAGAGACCCTCGGCACATTGCCAGACCCGTCAAAGACCCTAAGCACAGAACCAGACCCTCAGAGATCCTCGGCACAATATATAAAATATTATTTTATTTATTATTTATTATTATTTATTATTATTTATTATTATTATTATTTTATTTATTATTTATTATTATTTATTATTATTTATTATTATTTATTATTATTATTATTATTATTATTATTATTTTAGTCGCACCGCTCATCAATGTTACAGCTGGCACAGGGAGCCAATCAAATCAGTCAAGAGGTGGGCCTTACTACTTTACCTCTTTCTCTCCCACGAAGAAGAATGAGTAGCGTGTAGACACAGCTCACTAAAGAGATGGTCTTCACTGTCTTCTTTTGCTCAGTATGTCATGAACCCAAAATCTCTGCCCCCTCCTCATCCAATAGGACAGCAACAGCGAGAGCTCGGAGTCTGCTTGAATCCTCTGTTACCAAATAACCTTTAATCGCCGCCTTGGGCACGCAGCTTGATGCGTTTTATGAGCGCCCGCTCCTGTAGCGACGCATCTCTGTGAGATTGCGGCCTTAGAGGATGTGTGTGTGTGTGTGTGTGTGTGTGTGTGTGTGTGTGTGTGTGTTTGTGTGTGTGTGTGTGTTTGTGTGTGTGTGTGTGTGTGTGTGTGTGTGTGTGTGTGTGTGTGTGTGTGTGTGTGTGTGTTTGTGTGTGTGTGTGTGTGTGTGTGTGTGTGTGTGTGTGTGTGTGTGTGTGTGTGTGACACCATCATCCCAGATATCCTTCAGCACAAATGGAACCAGCTCTCAGTACCTGCCTCCTCCTGTCAGTGGATCACTAACCTCCTGATTGACAGGAGGCTGGGGAGCATCACATGCAGCCCTGGCGCTCCCCATGGATTTGTCCTCTCCTCACTGCTCTTCTCCTTTTACACAAACGTCTGCTCTAACTCTCTGCAACTCCGTCACTGTCTGGTTTGGTTCTGCACCCAAACAGATTCTCTGAAATGTATCTTATCTTATCGTATCTTATCTCATCTCATCTCAAATATCCTTCATTTTTAAAGAAAAACATTCCATAATACTTTCTCTCTCCTCGACCTGCCCCCGGCTCTCTCTGATTCTGAGATTTCACATAAATCCATTTTATCTCTTCAACAATCATCTGCAGATTTCATTCCATCAAACGAATTCTCCAGAAGTTGATGATTATATGTCCCCCGCTTGTGGTTAAGTGGACATCCTGTCACAGTTAGAAGTTGGACTGAGTCACAGCCGAGTGTTGAACATGTCGCTAATAAAAGATGAGAGTAAATGATTGAGATGTTAGTCATGTGTGACTTCACTCTGAATGAACATGTGTTTTAGAAAATCTCTCCCTCATACTGCTGAGTCATCTGAAAATCTGCAAATGTTTAAAGCAGCATCCTGAATTAAGCTAATACAGGCGTGTAACAAACTGCAGTTACTCAGGTGACCACTTGAAGTGACTCACGTTTTACTTATTGTTAATCTGTTATACTTTTCATTCTGTCTGCTTGTTTTGAATGATCATTTCTTTAGATGTTTTTAAATGTTTGAAACAAGGACTTTTCGTCTTTCTCTTCCTCTGATGATTTTAGCTCTAGCAGTTTGATTCTTTGAAACATTTTAAGAAGATCTTCCCCTGCAGTCCTGACTCCCTACAGGAACCTCTCAGACTGTCCTGACTCCCTACAGGACTGTCTAAGACTGTCCTGACTCCCTACAGTCCTGACTCCCTACAGGAACCTCTCAGACTGTCCTGACTCCCTACAGTCCTGACTCCCTACAGGAACCTCTCAGACTGTCCTGACTCCCTACAGTCCTGACTCCCTACAGGACTGTCTAAGACTGTCCTGACTCCCTACAGTCCTGACTCCCTACAGGACCGTCTCAGACTTTCCTTACTCCCTACAGTCCTGACCAGAGGTGTCAAAAGTATTGACATTCATTACTCAGGTAGAAGTATAGATACTAGGTTTTAAAAAGACTTCTGTAGAAGTTGAAGCTCAAGCTTTTTACTCAAGTAAAAGTGTAAAAGTACTGGTTTCAAAACTACTTAAAGTATAAAAGTAAAGGTAATGTAAGGGGAAAAAAATGCCATTAAGCACAAAAGCTTAGGCCGCGCCACAGGGGCCTATAGTGCACTACCCCACCTCCCCAAAAAAACATTTTTCTAAAGGCCATAATGACTATAATGTTATATTAAAATGTTAATGTTGAAAAATTTGGGATGCACCTGTTTCATCCACATTTATGCCCATTGAAAATGAACGCATTTTAGTACAATGCAAATACATTAAAGAACCATATATGTGTACTACTGAGCATTAACATGTGTTTCATGGAGCTGAAGATATGATCACTAGTTGCTCTGCCACGGACATCTTTGTACTAGGCTACATACGTCTGCTATTTCCTTGCTGGAGTATGACGTGATTTGTGTCATTTGCAGGTGCGATGGATCGCGTACAAACCAATAGGGTGTCGGAATGGTATATGTTTATACTTCTCATCCAACCACAATCAAATTCACTCTATCCGGATGGCGCAATTTATCTGGATAGGATTGCTTTTGAGTGTGTTTTTTTGAACGATGACAAGCCAGAGTGAAATAAGAGTAACGAGGCTATTTTTAAAATGTAATGAGTAGAAATTACAGATAATTGCGTGAAAATGTAAGGAGTAGAAGTAAAAAGATGGCTGAAAAATAATTACTCCAGTAAAGTAAAGATACCCAAAATTTGTACTTAAGTAAGGTAACAAAGTATTTGTACTTAGTTACTTAACACCTCTGGCCCTGACTCCCTTGAGCCTGACTCCCTACAGGACCGTTTCAGACTGTCCTGACTCTCTGCAGCTTTGTCTGCTGCTTCTCTGGACTGTGAGCTGAGATTATTCTTTTTACTAATTCAATGATGTGAAAGTGTGTGTGTGGTGATGATCAGATGAGAGAGCCAGTTTCATCTCTGAGTCAGAGTTTTGGTGATCATCTTAAAGTTTACATTAGGAGGCTTATTATCATGTAAGAGGAGAAATTATTTATCTTTTCTATAAGCAGTCTGTCTGCTGCTCTCGGAAGGAAACACTAATGCTCCAGCTCTGAGTGACATGGCCCCAACCCTGAATCGACCCCCATTCTCCCGGCCCCGGGAGTCACCGAGCGTCATCAGAGCAATTCTGGCATCAACCAAAACCACAGAGAGAAATAAAAGTCAGATGGAGCTCTGAGTTAAACAGAGTGACTACACAGAGTCAGAACACAGACACACAACGAGGAACAAAACAAACACACATCGAGGAACAAAACAAACACAAAACGAGGAACAACACAGACACACAACGAGGAACAACAAAAACACACAACGAGGAACAACACAGACACACATCGAGGAACAACACAGACACACATCGATGAACAACACAGACACACAACAAGAAACAACACAAACACACATCAAGGAACAACACAAACACACAACGAGGAACAACACAGACACACAACGAGGAACAACACAGACACACAACAAGAAACAACACAAACACACATCAAGGAACAACACAAACACACAACGAGGAACAACACAGACACATCGAGGAACAACACAGACACACATCGAGGAACAACACAGACACACAACAAGAAACAACACAAACACACATCAAGGAACAACACAGACACACATTGAGGAACAACACAGACACACATCGAGGAACAACACAGACACACAACAAGAAACAACACAAACACACAACGAGGAACAACACAGACACACAACGAGGAACAACACAGACACACAACGAGGAACAACACAGACACACATCGAGGAACAACACAGACACACATCGAGGAACAACACAGACACACAACAAGGAACAACACAGACACACAACGAGGAACAACACAGACACACAATGAGGAACAACACAGACACACAACGAGGAACAACACAGACACACAACGAGGAACAACACAGACACACAATGAGGAACAACACAGACACACAACGAGGAACAACACAGACACACAACGAGGAACAACACAGACACACATCGAGGAACAACACAGACACACAACGAGGAACAACACAGACACACAATGAGGAACAACACAGACACACAATGAGGAACAACACAGACACACAGCAAGAAACAACACAGACACGCAATCAGGAGCAACACAGACACACAACAAGGAACAACACAGACACACAACGAGGAACAACACAGACACACAGCAAGGAACAACACAGACACACATCAAGAAACAACACAAACACACATCGAGGAACAACACAGACACACAACAAGAAACAACACAAACACACAACGAGGAACAACACAGACACACAATGAGGAACAACACAGACACACAACGAGGAACAACACAGACACACAACGAGGAACAACACAGACACACAATGAGGAACAACACAGACACACAACAAGGAACAACACAGACACACAACGAGGAACAACACAGACACACATCGAGGAACAACACACACATCGAGGAACAACACAGACACACAACGAGGAACAACACAGACACACAATGAGGAACAACACAGACACACAATGAGGAACAACACAGACACACAGCAAGAAACAACACAAACACACAACGAGGAACAACACAGACACACAATGAGGAACAACACAGACACACAACGAGGAACAACACAGACACACAACGAGGAACAACACAGACACACAATGAGGAACAACACAGACACACAACAAGGAACAACACAGACACACAACGAGGAACAACACAGACACACATCGAGGAACAACACACACATCGAGGAACAACACAGACACACAACGAGGAACAACACAGACACACAATGAGGAACAACACAGACACACAATGAGGAACAACACAGACACACAGCAAGAAACAACACAGACACGCAATCAGGAGCAACACAGACACACAACAAGGAACAACACAGACACACAGCAAGGAACAACACAGACACACATCAAGAAACAACACAAACACACATCGAGGAACAACACAGACACACAACAAGGAACAACACAGACACACATCAAGAAACAACACAGAGAACACTTGAGAAACAGCTACACATTCACACACTGATGGTAGAGGCTGCTGAGTAAAGAGTCCATCAGTATTAACTCATTCATTCATACACATTCACACACTGATGGTAGAGGCTGCTGAGTAAAGAGTCCATCAGTATTAACTCATTCATTCATACACATTCACACACTGATGGTAGAGGCTGCTGGGTAAAGAGTCCATCAGTATTAACTCATCCATTCATACACATTCACACACTGATGGTAGAGGCTGCTGGGTAAAGAGTCCATCAGTATTAACTCATCCATTCATACACATTCACACACTGATGGCAGAGGCTGCTGGGTAAAGAGTCCATCAGTATTAACTCATTCATTCATACACACAAGCAGAAGGAGCAACTTAAGGTTAAGTGTCAACATGTAGTAGCAGAAGCTGGGCATCAAACCTGACATTTGGGCTGAGAGACGACCAACTCTACCACTGCCTCTGAACCAGTGAAGTTGTGGTTGCATGTGTCTGTGTTACTGAGTATAAAACGTGCAGAACATGTTTTGTGTATAATTGGATCATTTACAGTCACATTACATCACACATTAGGTATCACTCTGACTCTGTTTCTCTGACATCTAACTCCAGACAATCTCAGCAGGTTTCCAGAGACGTTGGGTCTGATCAAGCCGCCTGCTCTCAAAGCTGTGTGGTTGGTTTTTCTTACCTTGGCTGTAAGTCCTCTCCTGTGTGTGTTCATCTGGCTGAGCTGGGGGAGCACAGGAGAACAGAGTCCAGTTTTAGCGTCATTGGTTCAAAGAGGGGGGGTCCGAGACTCAGTGAAGGCACCATGAGGCAGTGAAGGCACCACTAGGCAGAGTGTCAGGCTGAGACTCTGCCTCCCTGCTTTTAGACCTCCATCCCTCCACAGAGAGAGACAGAAAGAGTGGGAGGAGGGGAGAGCAGGGAGGTAGCTGCTGGTCCTGCCTCTGACCAGCCCCCTTGCTGGATGTGGGCCCAGCTGCCTCACTGAGGTACACACACACACACACACACACATACACACACACACACACACACACACACACACACACACACACACACACACACACACACACACACACACACACCCACCCACCCACCCATCCACACACACACACACACACACACACACACACACACACACACACACACGCACACACACACAGACACACACACACACACACGCACACACACACGCACACACACACACACACACACACACACAGACACACACACAGACACACACACGCACACACACACACACACACACACACACAGACACACACACACACGCACACACACAAAAAATTACACACACTCAGACAGTCTTAATATAATGTACAGTATGTTGTATAAACATTCAACCCGACAGCTGTACAGTTAGACATTTTAACATGGGGCTCTATGGGGACTGACTCACTGCAGGAGACAGACTTTAGTGGACACTGGAGGAACTGCAGCTGTAAAGTTGGACATTTTAACATTGGGCTCTATGAGGACCGACTCACTGCAGGAGACAGACTCTAGTGGACACTGGAGGAACTGCAGCTGTAAAGTTGGACATTTTAACATGGGACTCTATGAGGACCGACTCACTGCAGGAGACAGACTCTAGTGGACACTGGAGGAACTGCAGCTGTAAAGTTGGACATTTTAACATGGGGCTCTATGGGGACCGACTCACTGCAGGAGACAGACTCTAGTGGACACTGGAGGAACTGCAGCTGTAAAGTTGGACATTTTAACATGGGGCTCTATGGGGACTGACTCACTGCAGGAGACAGACTCTAGTGGACACTGGAGGAACTGCAGCTGTAAAGTTGGACATTTTAACATTGGGCTCTATGGGGACTGACTCACTGCAGGAGACAGACTCTAGTGGACACTGGAGGAACTGCAGCTGTAAAGTTGGACATTTTAACATTGGGCTCTATGAGGACCGACTCACTGCAGGAGACAGACTCTAGTGGACACTGGAGGAACTGCAGCTGTAAAGTTGGACATTTTAACATGGGACTCTATGAGGACCGACTCACTGCAGGAGACAGACTCTAGTGGACACTGGAGGAACTGCAGCTGTAAAGTTGGACATTTTAACATGGGACTCTATGAGGACCGACTCACTGCAGGAGACAGACTCTAGTGGACACTGGAGGAACTGCAGCTGTAAAGTTGGACATTTTAACATGGGGCTCTATGGGGACCGACTCACTGCAGGAGACAGACTCTAGTGGACACTGGAGGAACTGCAGCTGTAAAGTTGGACATTTTAACATTGGGCTCTATGGGGACTGACTCACTGCAGAAGACAGACTCTAGTGGTCTCCAGCGTCTCTACACAAACATCTCGCCCGTTATCACCTCTCTCCACCGGAAGATGATAGTCTTACAATATCTGTTTTCAAACATTGTTAAGTTATTTAAATGAGTATTCCTAAAGTTATGTGTGAGGACAACTTATATTTGAGTTACATGAAACCATGGTAACATAAAGTTCTTTTTTCCAGGAGTAAGGGGAGGTAGCCTCAAAGCTTGCTGCTATAGTTATCCCCTTCACCTGAAGTCAGCTGTGTGACATCAGATTGAGATCACTCTGGGAAGAGTGTGAGTGTGGAAGGAGCAGTTTGAGATATGCCCACTGTGTGTGTTTGCAGCAAGTGGGCACTAGAGGGAAGCATTTCAGAGTCAAATGACTGACTCTCCAGTTCTTCCACAAAAACCAGGAAGTGTTTCTTCTTCACTGAGATTGATCATCTGTTAGTTAATCAAAGAAAGTTTTTAAAAGCTGAATAACTTCTTTATTGCCCTTCAATTCTACAATTTTTAAATCTGAGTTGACTTTATATAGACTTTTATTTCATACATAGTGATTTCTTACTATACTGTATGATATTAATCTATACTTTGAGATGAAACTATATTCTTTCACTCTAGGCGTAAAGCTATGCTACATGATCCAGATGCGGTCGTGAACTATAGTAAGATGTTTTCTGAGAGTTCAGCTGTCAGAGCCTGGTCTGAGGATGACTCTATTGTTAGCATACATCCTCAGTAGAAAGGAGTATACGTTCACAGCAGGGTTGGAAATTAAATTTTTCGCCTACCTGCAACTGTGACTGGTGGATTCAAAAATCTAGCCGTCAATAATTTTTTTTACATGTCAGTTTTTTACCGGCAGTAAAATGTCATGACGAATAATATCAAATCAAGGCTTACAGTATTTCAATAATTTACTATTTTATAAAGGGAATTTCCTTCAGCTATTGAAGAAAATACTGGCATCCTCTTCATCTCTCAAGAGCTTCCATTCAGTTATGTTCTTAAAGTCTGATTTAGCTGCACCTAAGCTCGACTGAGAGGCAAGATAATCAGTGTGTTGTTTTAAAAGCATATGAACTTAAATCTGGAGAGTCAGCACAAACATACAAGTTTCTGCTGGAAAGAATTTCATTTAGAAAGTCGTTTAGTTACTGTTTTCACCTCTAAGGAGGATGTAGCTTCTAACTGAATCTGTGAGGTTTAAAGGTTTGTTTCTCTCCTGCGTCTGTGTTAAGTTGTTAGCACTGAAAGTACCCCATTTCCTGATATCACTGTTTCACAATAAAAGTCTGTCATCGACATTTAAACTTGGAACTTTTATTGTGAAGACCTTATCGGATAACGAATGCATTTATTATTAAGCGGAAGAAGTTTTAGTGGAGCTAAGATTAGCGATAAGGTTGTAAGGAGTGAAAGTATTTACAGCTGCTCTTTTGATCACTTGTCCCCAACACCGCCACGGCCCGCTTCTTTTAATCATCTTGGACTTAAGACAGGGAGGCATCGGTTTAAACACACATTTAGCAGGTAGACCTTCTGAAATTTAGATGCTAATCCGGAATGCGCTTGGCTAAAGAGACATAGAGTCAAGCCATTTCAGCAGATAGCCTATCATTGTAAACACTGACCCGAGGAGGAGGCGGAGCCCTGTGGGCCATATGAACGACTGTGTCTTCTCATCAAGTCAGAGCCGACGCAGGGATTAATTTAATGCCATTTGTTGTCACAAAGCACTCTGTTATGTAATTTTTATTTACCCACCAACGTGAGGTTGAGCAAATTCACCCGTCACTGCAAAAAATCACCCGTATTTGGCGGGTGACAGGTGCTAATTTCCAACCCTGTTTCACAGTCATGAAGGCTGACCTGATCCCTGGTCACATACAGCCATAAGGACATTATGGTCTATCCAGCTAAGAGGGACGTCAACAAATTAGTAAAACTGCTTTGGCTGCACGATCAGTGTAGACCAGGCCTGCTCATGTTACCTACGGTCTCTAAATGTACTATGAGAGGTAGAGCCTTCAGTTATCGGGCCTGCTCGTGGTACCTACAGTCTCTAAATGTACTATGGGAGGTAGAGCCTTCAGTTATCGGGCCTGCTCGTGGTACCTACGGTCTCTAAATGTACTATGGGAGGTAGAGCCTTCACTTATCGGGCCTGCTCGTGGTACCTACGGTCTCTAAATGTACTATGGGAGGTAGAGCCTTCAGTTATCGGGCCTGCTCGTGGTACCTACGGTCTCTAAATGTACTATGGGAGGTAGAGCCTTCAGTTATCGGGCCTGCTCGTGGTACCTACGGTCTCTAAATGTACTATGGGAGGTAGAGCCTTCAGTTATCGGGCCTGCTCGTGGTACCTACAGTCTCTAAATGTACTATGGGAGGTAGAGCCTTCAGTTATCGGGCCTGCTCATGGTACCTACAGTCTCTAAATGTACTATGGGAGGTAGAGCCTTCACTTAACAAGCCACTCTCCTCTGGAATCATCTACCAGTCAGAGTCTGGGAGGGAGACACACTGTATTTTTAAGAATACGCTTAAAACTTTCCTTTTTGATAAAGCATATAGTTAGGGCTGTTATGCTGCTTGTTATGCTGCTATAGGCCTTTAGGTTTATATGAACATGAGTCTGGTTCTTCCCCAGGTTTCTGTCTGTTCATCATGAGCCTGGTTCTGCTCCAGGTTTCTGTCTGTTCAACCTGAGTCTGGTTCTGCCCAAGGTTTCTGTCTGTTCATCATGAGCCTGGTTCTGCTCCAGGTTTCTGTCTGTTCAACCTGAGTCTGGTTCTGCCCCAGGTTTCTGTCTGTTCATCATGAGCCTGGTTCTGCTCCAGGTTTCTGTCTGTTCAACCTGAGTCTGGTTCTGCCCAAGGTTTCTGTCTGTTCATCATGAGCCTGGTTCTGCTCCAGGTTTCTGTCTGTTCAACCTGAGTCTGGTTCTGATCCAGGTTTCTGCCTGTATTATATAAACTCTCAGCACCCAGTGAGAACGAACTCTAGTCATTAGAAACAAACTGCATTTATTTTTCCAAACTTTGTTTACACAACAGGGTTTATAGTGTGCGTGTGTATGTGTGTGTGCGTGTGTGTGTGTGTGTGTGTGTGTGCGTGCGTGCGTGCATGCGTGCTTGTGTGTGTGTGTTTGGGGTCACTGCAGACAGCTGAGTACACGCTGACTGAAATGACCACCCCCCTTCCCTCCAGCTCACAATAAAGCTTTGTCCTCTCAGTCTGACCAGAAATACAGAAAGTGAGAGACAGAGAGAAACATCCACCAGGACAGGATCCACTAGAACAGGACCCACAAGGACAGGATCCACTAGAACAGGACTCACCAGTACAATACCCACCAGGATAGGACCCACCAGGACAGGATCCATCAGAACAGGATCAGGATCAGAGTTGGAGGTTTTGGCTTGTTCCCGATCGAACAGAATCAGTAAGTGTTTGTCACATTGATGATTTGTTTCAGCCGATAGGACAACAACACGCCTTCAGAGATCAATCACTTGAAATAAAATAACGACTTTTAAAAATAAAAATAAAAATATTTCATCCACTCAGAAAATAGTCCATCACAATCTACTGTTAGAGCCGTTTCCATAGCAGCGGTTAACTCTGCAGCCATAGCTTCTGCCTTGATTTGTTCTTTGTAACTGCTGTTATCTATTAAGGGACAGCAGGACGTTGCTATGTGTAATCCGCCAATCAGAATCAAATGTACACAGTGATGTAATAATAAAAATAAATAATTAGTGTGTACTCATTAATTAATCAATATTAAATATGACGTTCTTCCTATATTAATTAAACACAAGAAAAGAACAACGTGTGTGTGTGTGTGTGTGTGTGCGTGCGTGCGTGCGTGTGCATGTGTGTGCGCGTGTGTGCGTGCATGTGTGTGTGTCAGCAGCCGCTCTAATCTCTGCTGGAATTCTTAATCTCTCTCTCAGTTTACAAAGAACAGCTGTTTGATTATTACAGGTTTAATTAACTCTAACCTTTGTTTGTGTGTTTGTGTGTCTGCCAGCACACTCACACACTGCTGTCAGCTTCAGTGAAACATTCCTCTGTGCATCTGAACAAACTGACAAAGCACACACACACACACACACACACACACACACACACACACACACACACACACACACACACACACACACACACACACACACACACACAACACACACTCACTCACACACACATACACGCACACCGACATAATGGTCTCTGATAACTCTTTCATCATGTTCTCTATCATCTCTGTCTAACTCGGAGAGAGAGTCTAAATCTCAAAGCTCTGATGATCTTCAGACACGAACACAGTTAGCTCTTCTTTAGTGTTTGAGAGAAGATATCTGCAGCTTCACTCAGCTGCACTCTCACACTGATGGAGCTGCACTCTCACACTGACGGAGCTGCACTCTCACGCTGATGGAGCTGCACTCTCACGCTGACGGAGCTGCACTTTCACTCTGACGGAGCTGCACTCTCATGGTGACGGAGCTGCACTCTCATGGTGACAGAGCTGCACTATCACACTGATGGAGCTGCATTCTCATGACGATGGAGCTGCACTCTCACTCTGACGGAGCTGCACTCTCATGGTGACAGAGCTGCACTATCACACTGATGGAGCTGCATTCTCATGACGATGGAGCTGCACTTTCACTCTGACGGAGCTGCACTCTCATGGTGACGGAGCTGCACTCTCATGGTGACGGAGCTGCACTCTCATGATGACAGAGCTACACTCTCACATTGATGGAGCTGCACTCTCATACTGATGGAGCTGCACTGTCACTGACGGGGCTGCACTCTCACACTGACGGGGCTGCACTCTCACACTGACGGGGCTGCACTCTCACACTGACGGGGCTGCACTCTCACACTGACGGAGTTCCACTCTCATAATGACTGAGCTCAGTTCTGTCCACATAAAGATGAGAAACTTTTGACACTTTTTAAAGAGGACAAAGCTGCTGACAGTCCCGGACTGATTTAACCCCTCAGTGTTTATATTAATAATAGTCATATTTACAGAATTTATTTACAGAGCTTTCATTTTGAAGACATACAGAGGTGGTTTTCCAGATCTCTGGAATGTTTGAGCATCACATCTCATATAAATACTTCGGCACAGTTACCACCAACTATCAGAACACAACCATGTTTTCACTCTAACTGTGCGTGGCTGTTAGCGCCCCCTGTCTGTGAGTTAGACTCTTTTTACAATGAGGCTGATTTATAGAAAAAGAGATGATTGTTCTTCAAATGACTGAATAATGGATCATTTAACAAACAGAATCGACGCACAGAGACACAGTTTGCACTGCAGCGCAGTTTGAGGAACATTTAACCCTTTGTAACAATTGTTAATCAGCTGTTTAAAGAAAATTATAAGCTCAGTCGCTCAATCCTTTAAAGGCTTTATATGCAATTTTTCACACTTAAATGTAATAGAAATCAAGTATATCCTCTGAAAATAACTCTGAGTCATGACTGTCTACAATGGGTGTAACACCCGAGTCCCACTGTCTGTGATGTTTTCCGGGTTTTCCGAGTCCTGTCTTCAGTTTGTTTATATCGCTAGGATGGCAGGCAGACTCCTCCCCTTGCGTATTGAAGTTGTTTAATTGAGGGACTAGAAAAAAGAAGAACAACATACTGTACTCATTGCTTAACTTCTAGATCACGGTCATTTCGGGTAAATTTACATGCAGTGTGAAGATACGAGCATAGTAAAGATCGCTAGCATTAGCATGCTAACTCAACAATGCAGCGCGAGTTGTTTTGGTTTCATGCTGGTGAAAAGAATTGCATATAAAGCTGGATGAAAAGAATTGCATATAAAGCTGGATGAAAAGAATTGCATATAAAGCTGGATGAAAAGAATTGCATATAAAGCCTTTGACGCAGGTACATTAACTCTATGTCAGCAGGTCTCTATGTCTGACAGGACGAGGCTACTGTGGGCCCTGATGGGGGCCATGGTCCTGGTCCTGGTGGTGGGCCCCTTGCCCGCCCTCTCTGCCCCTCCAGGAGAGCCTGATGGAGAAGTGTTCGACCTTGAGAACTACGACCTGACCAGTGAGGTGGACTGGGAGAACCTGGACTCCAACAACTATGGAGACAGCTATGACTATGAAGACCTGGACCAGGAGGTGTGTGTGCATTGGGGGAGGGGTGGGGGGTGGGGGGGTGGGTGTGGGAACTGATTGATCATTGAAGGGGGTTAGTGTTCCCACAGAGAGAGGGAAAAGTGTTAGAAGTTAGAAATCAGTTCTCAACATCAAAAACCTTGTAATACTGAAACGTCAACGTGTCACAAAACAGCCTTTTCTGTTCATTTTTGATCAAATGTTCACATTGAATGGAGAATGAATCATTGTTGCAGCGGATGGTTGAATCCGGTTATCATTTTTATGTTTCTAATTTTGTAATAAACAAATCATGAATACAGCTTTGTGCAGTCCATCTGAAAACTGATCCAGACGGGCACCTGACCCTCACTGAAAAGACTTTCTAAACAGGTTCTGAAGTCTACCTGAAGATGATTAAAAACCCGAACCCCCGACATCAACATGTCAATAAACACTTTTGATCATTTTAACGTCATAAGGGAGCTACCAGGAAGATATGTGGTTGGTTACTTTGAACATGGTTCATGATTTCAGCATCCTTTCAGCCTGTTTATTAGGATTACATCTCTGTAAAATAAAATATCGTAATAATAAAATCTGCTTGTTTTGGGAACATGATGCTTCATTCATGAGTTTTGGTTTGCCCTCACAAGTCGTCTCTCCTCGTCTTGCAGAATAGGTAATCAGACTGGGACCTGGTACTGATCCTAGCTAACAGGTCTTCAGACTGGGACCTGGTACGGATCCTAGCTAACAGGTCTTCAGACTGGGACCTGGTACTGATCCTAGCTAACAGGTAATCAGACTGGGACCTGGTCCTGATCCTAGCTAACAGGTCATCAGACTGGGACCTGGTACTGATCCTATCTAACAGGTCATCAGACTTGGACCTGGTACTGATCCTATCTAACAGGTCATCAGACTGGGACCTGGTACTGATCCTGGCTAACAGGTCATCAGACTGGGACCTGGTCCTGATCCTATCTAACAGGTCATCAAACTGGGACCTGGTACTGATCGTGGCTAGCAGGTCATCAGACTGGGACCTGGTCCTGATCCTAGCTAACAGGTCATCAGACTGGGACCTGGTCCTGATCCTATCTAACAGGTCATCAAACTGGGACCTGGTACTGATCCTAGCTAACAGGTCATCAGACTGGGACCTGGTATTGATCCTATTTAACAGGTCATCAGACTGGGACCTGGTCCTGATCCTAGCAAACAGGTCTTCAGACTGGGACCTGGTCCTGATCGTAGCTAACAGGTCATCAGACTGGGACCTGGTCCTGATCGTAGCTTAATCTCCTCTGAGGATGTTATCAAGTGAAGACGATGTTTATCCGACTATTTTACTTAAATTTTGAGCTGAACACTTCTCTCTTTCTGGATCTCCCTCTCTCAGATTGAGGTGGGTCCCATAGTCCCTGACACCGATGCCCCACCCCCCCAGCCCACACCTGAAGAGCAGGAAGAGGAAGTGACTCCGCCTACCCAGCCCTCCCTCCCCACCCACCCTCCCACCCCTGTCACTCTGGATTTTAATGGACCGGGTCTGTTTGGACCTGAGACTGGTCTTGGTATGTCAGAGAGTTAGTTCATAATCATGTTCAATGTTTCTATACTCCTCTGTTGAGCCATACCCACTGTCCACCTGCAGGTATGCCCACCTGTCTGCTGTGTGTGTGTATCAGTGGGAGTGTGTACTGTGACGACACGGGTCTGGACCAGATCCCCCCCCTCCCCAAAGAAACGACCCGCTTTTATGGGCGTTTCAACAGAATCCGACACGTGAAGAACACGGACTTTATGAACCTGAGTGAGGACAAACTCACCTGAGATCACAGCAATTAAAAACTACAACACATCACCTGTTATATAAATAACTCTCACTCACCTGTACATCACCTGTTATATAAATAACTCTAACTCACCTGTACATCACCTGTTATAGAAATAACTCTAACTCACCTGTACATCACCTGTTATATAAACAACTCTAACTCACCTGTACATCACCTGTTATATAAACAACTCTAACTCACCTGTACATTACCTGTTATATAAATAACTCTAACTCACCTGTACATCACCTGTTATATAAACAACTCTAACTCACCTGTACATCACCTGTTATATAAATAACTCTAACTCACCTGTACATCACCTGTTATATAAACAACTCTAACTCACCTGTACATCACCTGTTATATAAATAACTCTAACTCACCTGTGAGACCTGTGATCTACTCTCCAGGTAGAGGTAAATGTGATGTTTTTGTTTTCAGAGCGTCTGCAGTCCATCGACCTGTCGGGGAACACGATCTCAGGGATGGACGAGGACGTGTTTGTGTCTCTGTCTCACCTGGAGGACTTACTATTAGCTGATAATAATATTAAGGTTCTACCTGAGCTGCCGCGCTCTCTGAAGCTCATTGACGTGAGGAACAACCAGCTGAGCAGCCGTGGGCTGCATGCTGAGGGCTTCAAGGTAATATCCAGGTGATTCATCATGTGTGTGAGGAGGAGCTCTGACAGGTGTGTGTTAGGAGGAGGAGCTCTGTCAGGTGAATAAGGAGGAGGCGCTCTGACAGGTGTGTGTTAGGGGGAGGAGCTCTGACAGGTGTGTGTTAGGGGGAGGAACTCTCTCAGGTGTGTGTTAGCAGTAATCCCTTTAGCTTCCATAATCACTGCTCCTCCTGGTGGTTAGATTAACGTTGCAACTAGTTTCCTCAAGTGACGCTTAGGGGCGTTACAGGTCACGTTGACGACGCCATCGACTGCGTCACCATGGGGGTTCTCGTTACAGTCATACAGAAATGGCGGAAGTTTTTCTAGGCTTCATCTGTATGAGTTTATTTTCATATATAAATCAGTATAATAATGATACAGGTATAAATTAGTATAATCATTAATTATTACTAATAACAGACAGTTTCAGAAGCACAAACTGAGCATGCTCAGATTGAAGCAGTACTTAGTGAGCTGCAGAATAACTTTATTAGAATCCTGGACTCTGATTGGCTGTCTGTAAACATCCAGAAAAGGTTAACTTGACTTTTTAAAGATCACTGTGAATCTGATGAGTCATATATCCACTCACTGCGTGTTCAGGTAATGCTGCACCAGAGCTCCCTCTGGAGAACACTCTCTTATTGCACTGTGTGTTTGTTCACTCTGCAGGACTTGAGTCAGCTGGAGTTCCTGTATCTGTCCAACAATAATCTGGATTATATCCCCACACCGCTTCCCCTGAGCCTCCGAGTGTTACACCTGCAGGTACACACATACACACACACACACACAAACACACACACACAAACACACACACACACACACACACACACACACACACACACACACACACACACACACACACACACACACACACACCTCTGTAATCTTTTTCCTTTGTGTCTCAGTCCACCATCTTTCTCATTCATTCATCTCATTCATTCATCATATCGATGGTTCTCTGACTTCTTCTCTACTCTTCTGTCTCGATCAGAACAACAACATCCAGTCTCTGCATGTCGACACATTCTGTCACCGACACGACAGAAACTTCATTCGCAGAAATCTGGAGGACATCCGCCTGGACGGAAACCCCTTCGACCTTAACCTGTTCGCCTCCGCCTACATCTGCCTGCCCCGTCTACCTGTGGGCGGGTCCTGATGGACTGTTAAGAAAACATGTAGGACACACGAGAGAAATAAGTAGAACCTGTTTTACTGTTTAAGCTGATCTATGGTGAACATCAAAAATAAACCTTATCGGCCTGAATACATAAGAACTCTTTTTTTCCCCCCAAAACACACCTGAAACAAATGGATGGGGTGGGGGGGAGGTTCATCAGGGGGAACACCGGGGGGCAGACACCAGGGGGAGATACCGGGGGGGGGAGGGGTGATGATGAAATGATTTAAGGCTATATGATAATAATAATTCCTTGGGTTACAATAGGGTCCTCGCACCCTGTGCGTGCTCGGGCCCTTAAAAAAATCAAAAATCAAAAATAAAATACAGTCCCCACAGCGAGTAGTGGGTTGACATGGCAACAGGCCTTTGAGCTTATCACCATTCTGAACAAATTGGAGAGGGATGTTGAGGAAATGACTAAGACCTGACTTCACACAGTAATGATTCAGTTGTTTATAAAATGAAAGCTACTCTCAGAAATCCCTGATGATGGAACACCACGGCAACACTCTTGATTTAATTCTGACTCAGAACTGCTCGACAGCAAACCTGACTGTCACCCCTCTGCATCCAGGTCTACACTCCCTCCCGTCCACTACGCTCTGCCAATGAAAGGCGTCTTATCCAACCTTCATAACAGGGTCCTAAGACGCTGACTAGACTCTTCTCCTCTGTCGCCCCCCGGTGGTGGAATGAACTTCCAAACTCCATTCAATCTGCAGAGTCCCTTTGCACCTTTAAGAAAAAGCTAAAGACCCAGCTCTTTCATGAATATCTACTAACTTAATGATGATGGTCTCCATATTATTGATGATGATGATGGTTGTGACGCTGGTTTTTGTTTGATAACGAGGACTTACAAGATGGTTTCTATACTGATTAGAGCTCTCAAGAACTGCCCTCAATGTTATGCTTTGCTTCTGGTCACTTCCTGTCAGCACCTGTGTGTCCAATCGAACTCAAAGCTGATCGTTTGCTCTTACTGACATTGTTCCCTTTTTCCTAGATCCTTGCTTGTGTTATACTTACTCTCTGATGTACGTCGCTTTGGATAAAAGCGTCTGCTAAGTGAATTGTAGAATTGCAGAATGCTCATGAGGAGACTTACTTCTCACCTTGCTTAGTGCCTTGCAACTCATTCTGCCCTCCACCAAGGCTTTGCCTATATGAAAAAGACATTATTGACGTCCGGGTCACATTGACCCACCTAAACTAGTCTGTGATGTCAAGTACAATTTGGAGCCAAACGTTGATGAGAGAAACCCGTTGAGCTGTCCGTGTTCATCTTGTCACAGCTGAACACCATCAGGTCTGACTGTCTATACATTTAAGTCTAAATAGGTACAGAAACTCCACCACAAGGGATATATTAAACTTTGTAATAGTCACAGGTGAGGTTAAATTAACAGTTGCTTATGTTGCCTGTACGGGGCGCTATAACTTTTTAAAATGTAAACACAGAGATGAATTTGGGCTCAGACGTCACAAAAATGTTAGTTTAGATCCGATGATGACTAACTGAGGCGAAGCCCCGCCCCCTGACATAAACTCTGAAGACAACATTCATAAGCTCTCACTGAGTAAATCTGACGAGGATACCTTCAACAGGTGAGGAGCTGCAGCTCACAGTGACAACATGAACATGAACGGTTAAATTTCCAAATCTCTGCATGTTTTGGAAATTTGACCGTTCAGTCAAAGGCCCAAATCAACAGACTCACAAAGACAGCCATGAAACTCATGGGAGTTCATCAACACCCCAGCCTCCAAGACATCTTTCAATAAACCATAATCAGACAGGCACAAAAAATAATCTCAGACCCATCTCATGTTCTTCACCCTGAGTAACAGCTCCTCCCCTCAGGCCGACGATACAGGGTACCCCGAGGGAGGAACAACCGTTTGAGACATACCTTTGTTCCCTTGTCCATCAAAGCCCTCAACAGCACCTAAGCTGTAATGTGTGTGTATACGTGTGCATGTATGAGGTGGTGTGAGTGTGTGTGTGAAGATGTGTAGATGTACCTGCACTGTTATCACTTTTCATAACTATTACATATTAATGGTTTCAGTAATTCACTTGTATGGAATTTAATGATTATTTAACTGACATGTTTTACCGACAAATTCATGTATTTTGTTATTTTTTGCTACTGCATCAGAGCTCTGTGAAGTCCAAGACAAATTTCCCACTGGGACAATAAAGTTAATCTTAATCCTAATGACATCCTGTAACCACTAGGGGGTGCTGTGTCTTTAAATTAATGTTTCAGGCAGTGTCCCTTTAATGAATGAAAACAAAGTGCTGAATCACGAACAGGTGACTGTTTGATGACCCAGCTGTAAAACTGAGGCTCACCTGATCAGAAGTTCATGAAGTCATTAAATACAGATGTGATTTGGAGCATGATCAGCTGTTTTAATAACATTAGAGTAAAAATGTAAACGTGGAATAACAAGCAGACAAACAGTCAAAGCATTTCACAGATTTTTATTTGAAATATTTCAACAGGAAGAGTTCATATCCATCAGGTCGTCCAATCAGAGATCAGCTCCTCACACTTTAATAAAGACTGAAAAAAAGACAAAAAGTCAGAGCACAGTAAACACACACACACACACACACACACACACACACACACTGCGGTACCTGTCTCGATGTGCTCTGTTGTTGGGGTTTCCCTCAGTCATCTGCAGGGGCCTCTGGTTTGTGTCCTGGGTTGTGTCTCCAGGAAACGGCTCAGTGTTCCCAAACAGACTGCCCTGTCTCTGTGACACGATATACAGGTGTTATACTATACAGCTGTTAGACAGGTGTAGACAGGTGTTAGACAGCCTCGATGTTAGAGAGGTGTTATACTATACAGGTTTTAGACAGGTGTGATGAAGTTATGATACAGGTGTGATACAGGTGTGATAAATGTATGATACAGGTATGATACAGGTATGATATAGGTGTGATACAGGTATGATACAGGGATGATACAGGTACAATACAGGTATGATATAGGTGTGATAAAGTTATGATACAGGTATGATACAGGTGTTAGGTGTGATACAGGTATAATATAGGTGTGATACAGGTGTTAGTTGTGATACAGGTGTTAGTTGTGATACAGGTGTTAGGTATGATACAGGTGTGATACAGGTGTGATACAGGTGTTAGATGTGATACAGGTGTTAGGTATGATACAGGTGTTAGGTGTGATACAGGTGTTAGATGTGATACAGGTGTTAGATGTGATACAGGTGTTAGGTGTGATACAGCTGTTAGATGTGATACAGGTGTTAGGTGTGATACAGGTGTGATACAGGTGTTATACAGGTGTTAGGTGTGATACAGGTGTTAGATGTGATACAGGTGTTAGATGTGATACAGGTGTTAGGTATGATACAGGTGTGATACAGGTATGATACAGGTATGATACAGGTGTTAGATGTGATACAGGTGTGATACAGGTGTTAGATGTGATACAGGTGTTAGGTATGATACAGGTGTGATACAGGTGTTAGGTATGATACAGGTGTGATACAGGTGTTAGATATGATACAGGTGTTAGGTGTGATACAGGTATGATACAGGTGTTATGTGTAATACAGGGGTTAGGTGTGATACTGGTGTTAGATGTGATACAGGTGTGATACAGGTGTGAGACAGGTGTGATACAGGTGTTAGGTGTGATACAGGTGTGATACAGGTGTTAGATGTGATACAGGTGTTAGGTATGATACAGGTATGATACAGGTGTGATACAGGTGTTAGGTGTGATACAGGTATGATACAGGTGTGATACAGGTGTTAGATGTGATACAGGTGTTAGGTGTGATGCCAATCTTAAATCCTGTGTCAGATGGAACTGTTTATCCCTATTCTGTTAAAACACTTCCAGTGTCGTTGTCACCCTGAAGATGGTGTCAGTAGCTTCATCGATGGCTCGCTCCATCTCCTCCTCGGTGACCAGGTCTCCAGAGATCGTTCTGTGAAGTTCAGGAGCTGCTTCCTCCTCGATGTTCCTCAGACCGGCCTGATCCACACAAACACCTGTTAGTCTTCAAGCAATCATCAGAAATCAACCTCATGCTGAGCTCATTCTGAGCTCACCTGAATCTCATGTGTGGCGTTGTTCTTGGTGGGTCGGCAACCGTAGTACTCCTCCTGTCTCTTCTTCAGTTTCCTGAAATAATCCTGGATCAGGAAGGTGGCGTAGAACTTCCCCACTGTCACCTCATCGTCTGAGAGAACACACAGAGTTTTAATACCGAGCTTATGTATTCATAGAGTTCATCCTCATATCAGATCCAGATGTTACTGTCCGTCAGTCTCTGACCTCCGATTGGTGGGATGACCTGGTCCAGGAGTTTCATGCTGGTTCGTTTCCAGATCTTCTTGATGATCCCTCGGAGCTCCTCATTAGCTTGTTCAAAGTTTCCTGAACAGACAGAAAAATCCTAAAAATCACACCATGAGCTGCTGGTTCATCAACACCACTCAGCCAATTTACACAAAGTGTAACACAGACACACACACACTGACCTTCAGTCTTGATCTTCAGAGCCGTTCTGACCAGAGCGAACAGCGTGGCGTTAAAGGTAACTGTGCCGTCACTGTTCAGGGGCATGTTCATAGACACCAGCCTCTGTAACACACACACACACACACACACACACACACACACACACACACAGACACACACACACACACACACACACACACACACACACACACACACACACACACTGTAAGTTCGCTATATGGAGCAATCAAAGGAAACTGAAACAGGAGGAAATCTTGCATTGTCATGGTAAAGGCTCCAGAGCGCTGACAGTCCCAGACTGATTTAACCCCTGGTTATGTTAATCCATTATTTACAGAGCTTTTATTTTGAAGGCATAAAGAGGTGAAAGTGTTTTCCTGATCACTGGAAAATTTGAGCGTCACAGCTCTTATAAATACTTAGAGTTACTGCACCGCATTTACCGCCAACTGAGTGCAATGTGCCTCCTTCTGCATTTATTAGAGTGAGCGGAGAGAGAGATGGAGAAATTTCACCTTTTTACTACACAGTTGTCAATGGCGTTCAACAGGGGGTCATGGTCATGGTTAGCTATCACAGGATGTTGGGGTCATGGTTAGCTATCACAGGATGTTGGGGTCATGGTTAGCTATCACAGGATGTTGGGGTCATGGTTAGATATCACAGGATGTTGGGGTCATGGTTAGCTATCACAGGATGTTGGGGTCATGGTTAGCTATCACAGGATGTTGGGGTCATGGTTAGCTATCACAGGATGTTGGGGTCATGGTTAGCTATCACAGGATGTTGGGGTCATGGTTAGATATCACAGGAAGTTGGGGTCATGGTTAGATATCAGAGGATGTAAGCGTCATGGTGTGTGAACGTTGTGAAGCGTTTATACCAACTCGATGTTGACCTGACACCAGGTGCAACAGTTTCTCACCTTGCAGGCGATTCGATGTGGACAAAACTTTCCAAAACCCAGAGGAGGAGGAATCCTACGCAAGAGAGTCACCACGTCAAGGTGCTTAATACGCCCCCTATAGGCCAGACAATATTTAAAAAAGGGTTAGATACTAACACACAAATACAGTAGTTTATTTCATACTTTAATATGGACCAACTTTGGACTCAAAAAGAGTCTCTTCAGTTCAGTCTGTTAAGCCTTCACACATGGACCACCAAAGTCATAACAGCACCTCTACCTGAATTAGTCTCACCAGAGCAAACAGATCAATCATGAACAACTAATTGAGTTCACCAGCAGGACCCTGTCATTAGCAGGACCCTGTCATTAGCAGGACCCTGTCACCATGATACTATCAGGACCATGTCACCATGATACTATCAGGACCATGTCACCATGATACTATCAGGACCTGTCACCTGCATGATCAGAATCAGAATCAGAATCAGAATCGGGTTTTATTGCCAAGTACATTTACACATTGAAATTTGACTTGGTGTATTGGTTCTAAACAATTAACAAGGAAATAGAGCAAAACTAGCAACAACTTAAATAATACAGTATAAGAAGCTATTAAAATATATAAAATATAATTTAAAAATGTAAAATATAAAATGTAAAAAATACAAAACACAAAATGTACAAAAGGTGCAATGTAGGAGCTGTGCTGTGGACTATGAGAAAAATCTTACAGTGTATGTAACCTACTCACAGAGTGCATGTAAGGAAAATAAATTTAAAGTCCAGTGGGCGTTAATGTAGCTCATAAAGAACAGTTCAGCATTCACATTACTTTGATGTTTTACTGACTGTGGGGCTGATGAGAGTCTGTGTTATGTGGGAGGAGGGGGGGAGCAGGGACATTGTTCATCAGGCTGACAGCGGAGGGGAAGAAACTGTTCTTGTGGCGAGAGGTTTTGGTCTTGATGGACCGCAGCCTCTTACCAGAGGGGAGAGTCTCAAACAGTCCATGTGCGGGGTGAGAGGGGTCGGCCACAATCTTACCTGCACGCCTCAGGGTCCTGGAGGTTTACAGGTCGTGGAGAGATGGCAGGTTGCAGCCAATCACCTTCTCAGCAGAGCGGATGATGCGCTACCAGACTGTGATGGAGGAGGAGAGGATGGACTCAATGATGGCAGTGTAGAAGTGAACCATCATGGTCTTTGGCAGGTTGAACTTCTTCAGCTGCCGCAGCAAGTACATCCTCTGCTGTCCTTTCTTGATGAGGGAGGTGATGTTCAGCTCCCACTTGAGGTCCTGGGAGATGATGGTCCCCAGGGAGCGGAAAAACTTCACATTAGACACCATGGATTCATCGATGGTGATGGGGCTGGGGGCGGCTGCATTTTTCCTAAAGTCCACAACCATCTCCACTGTCTTCAAAGCGTTAAGCTCTAGATTGTTTTCGCCGCACCAGATCACCAGATGGTCAGCCTCCCACCTGTAGGCAGACTCATCACCACGAGAGATCAGTCCAATGAGGGTGGTGACGTCTGCGAACTTGAGGAGCTTGACAGACTGATGACTGGAGGTACAACTGTTGGTGTACAGGGAGAAGAGCAGAGGAGAAAAAACGAAGCCTTGAGGGGAGCCAGTGCTGATAGTCCTGCTGTCCGAAACACTCTTCCCCAGCTTCACTTGCTGTCTCCTGTCAGACAGGAAGTCTGTGATCCACCTGCAGGTGGACTCAGGCACTTTCAGCTGGGAGAGCTTGTCCTGGAGCAGAGCCGGGATTATTGTATTGAAAGCAGAGCTGAAATCCACAAACAGGATCCTGGCGTAGGTTCCTGCTGGGTCCAGATGCTTGAGGATGTGGTGAAGGGCCAGGTTGACAGCATCATCCACAGACCTGTTGGCTCTGTAGGCAAACTGCAGGGGGTCCAGGAGAGGGTCTGTGATGTTTTTGAGGTGGGAGAGCACAAGGCGCTCAAAAGACTTCATCACCACAGAGGTCAGGGTGATGGGTCTGAAGTCATTAAGTCTTGTGGTCCTTAGCTTTTTGGGGACAGGGATGATGGTTGAGGACTTGAAGCAGGCTGGCACATGGCATGTCTCCAATGAGCTGTTAAAAATGTCTGTAAAGACTGGAGACAGCTGATCAGCACAGTGCTTCAGGATAGAGGGAGAGACAGAGTCTGGTCCAGCTGCTTTGCGGGGGTTCTGTCTCTTAAAGATCTTATTAACACCTCAAACAAAGTTGTGGAGTGGAGTTGTTGGTTTCTGGGCTGTCCCATTGTCTTTCAAAGCGACAGTAGAAGTTGTTCAGGTTGTTGGCCAGACGCAGGTCACTTGCAGAGTGTGGGGTTTTAGGCTTGTAGCTGGTGAGCTGTCTGAGACCTTTCCAGACTGAGCTAGTATCTCTGTCTGAGAACTGTTGTTGTAGTTTCTCAGAGTAAAGACGATTGGCATCTCTCAACGCCCTATTGAAGGTGTATTTAGCCTTTTTAAAACTCTCCCTGTCCCCGCTCTTGAATGCCTCCTCCGATTTCTGCCTTAACCGTCTGAGTTTAGCTGTGAACCAGGGCTTGTCGTTGTTGTTACTCACCGTAGTGCGTGATGTTACACACAAGACCTGGCAGAAGTCAATGTATGACGTCACAGCCTCTGTGTACTCATCCAGACTGTGGCAGACCTGAAAACATCCCAGTCTGTACAGTATAAGCACGCCTTTAATTCTTCCACAACTTCACTGGTCCCCTGCTTTGATGTCATCACCACAGGTTTACAGAGCTTTAATTTCTGCTTGTATGAAGGAATCAAATGGACCATGACATGTTCAAAGTGGCCCAGTGCAGCGCGGGGGACAGCGTGATAGGCATTGCTGACGGTGGTGTAACAGTGATCCAAAACATTTCTCTCTCTGGTCAGACATTTAATAATCTGTCTGTACTTAGGGAGCTCATGACTGAGATTACCTTTGTTAAAGTCGCCGAGGACAATAATTAAGGAGTCCGGGTTTGTCCGCTCCACACTCCACCACAGTATCTGGTCGGCGAGAGGGCGCTGTGCCTCCTGCAAGTTGGCTTGCGGTGAAATGTAAACACCGGCCAGAATGAATGAAGCGAACTCGCGGGGGGAATCAAAAGGTTTGCAATGAATGAAAAAAAGATTCCAGCTCAGGAGAACAATGCCTTTGGATTACATTTACATCCGTACACCAGCTACTGTTGACATAGAAACAGATTCCTCCACCCTTTTTTTTTCCCGGAAAGTTGTGAGTACGGTATCACTCCACACAGCCACGTCTCCATGAAACACAAAACACAGGATGTATAAAAGTCTCTTTTTCTTCCCATCAGTAGCTGAAGTTCGTCCAGTTTGTTGCACAGTGAGCGCACGTTGGAGAGAAAGATGCCTGGTAGAGCTGTGCATAGTCCACACTGGCCACACATATAAGACATTAAAGTACAGTGGCTCCTAAGGGCCACACATATAAGACATTAAAGTACAGTGGCTCCTAAGGGCCAAACATATAAGACATCAAAGTACGGTGGCTTACGTGGCCTCAGGATCGTACTCCGCCCAGATCTTCTTAAACTCATCCAGGTGCTGAGGACCGAGGATCGACCAATCACGAGTCAGGTAGTCAAAGTTATCCATGATGACGGCCACAAACAGGTTGATGATCTTTGAAGAACAAGAACACCACACACACACACACACACACACACACACACACACACACACACACACACACACACAAGGAAATCCATCAGTCATGTTTAACGTTATTAGTCAGTTAGTCAGTATTAGTGTGTGTGTGTGTGTGTGTTACCAGGAATGCACACAGCATGTAGAAACTCATGAAGTAGATGATGGCGAAGTTGGAGCCACAGGTGTTCTCCTCTCCGGGAAGGTAATCTGATTTTGGGTCACACTTCTTGCCGTACATACTTGCTAACATGACCTCGTGCCACGCCTCACCTGTCGCACACCTGCACAATAGAGACAAGGAAACTGAATTCACACACTCATAAACACAAACAGCTGATCAGTCACACGTTCATAAACACAAACAGCTGATCAGTCACACGTTCATAAACACCTGAATAGCAGCAGCACCGCCTGTGGGAACGTCTGAAAGTTGTTGTTCCTGTTGATGTATGTTCCGTCAACCAACGCAATTTTACCAAATATCTGCATAAAGAGAAGATGTTGTTACAGACTGTGCATCATCTGTTCCCACTGGGTTAGGTTTAGGGTCCTGGGTGAGGGGGTTAGGGTGGTGGGTTAGGGGGTTAGGGGGTTTGGGTCCTGGGTTAGGGTCCTGGGTTAGGGGCCGGGGTGAAGGGGTTAGGGTCCCGGTTTAGGGTGTTAAGGTCCTGGGTGAGGGGGTTAGGGTCCTGGTTTAGGGCGTTAGGGTCCTGGGTGAGGGGGTTAGGGTCCTGGTTTAGGGCGTTAGGGTCCTGTTGCTAATAAAAACTCAAATGTAACCAGTTAAAACCAGTTCTTTAATGATGAGGACTGTTTTCTAAGGTTATCTAAGATGCATAAAAACAAACAGTAAAGCACACTTTGACATGATAATGACTCAGAGTAAGAATTTAAGAGCAATAATTAAAAATAACACCTATGAACAAACACAAAGAAAAAATAAGTAAAATATGCTGTGCTATAATAAAACATGTAATTTAGTGTTTGCAGGTTTGCCGATGTTTAAGCCATATTTTGTTATTAAGAGCTTTTGATCAGTTCATGTTTTATTTCTGGTGGGAGAGTATTCTTAATCTGTGGACCTTTAAATCAGAAGAAAGACTGGTCAGCTGCTGTCTTTCCCTTTGCTGGTCTACAGTCTCCACTACCTGATTATTCTTAAAGTGATCATAAAGGAGTACCCGAGGGAGCTATAGCAGGCCCACATCTGATTACATCATTTACAAATGATATCAAACAAAATTCAGAAAATCCTTATGCTGATGACACTATATATTATTCTTCTGTGCCTAAAACATATTGAACCAGCTCTGTCTTGTCTGTAACTGATTCTGAACCTCAGAAAGACCGAGAACATGAAATCCTCGATGATGTGTCTCTGCTGCGAGGTACTTCAGGCAGACAACTCCGGCTGCACTGATGTCACACTCATGCGTCCTTACCAGTCCATCAATCCCACTGTTATACCACTTAAGATTTCAAGCCAGTGTGTGTGTGTGTGTGTGTGTGTGTGTGTGTGTATGTGTGTGTGTGTGTGTGTGTGTATGTGTGTGTATGTGTGTGTGTGTGTGTGTGTGTGTACCTGCATTCCAACCACAGCATATATAAAGAACAACATGAGGATGAGAAGCGCCACATATGGAAGAGCCTGAGACACAGACAGTAAAAAAAAATAAAATAAATAAAACAAAAAAAATATATATATATATATATTAATGATGATAATAATAATAAGAAGAATATTAACCTGCAGGGACTTGATGAAGGTCCACAGAAGATTCCTGATACCCTCAGATCGATTTAAAAGTTTCACCAAACGCATCACACGGAACAGCCGGAAGAAAGTCACGGAAACACTCATGTTTTCTGAGGACTGATCACAGGTCAGTTTAAACATCATGTTCTCTGATCACAGGTCAGTTTAAACATCATGTTCTCTGATCACAGGTCAGTTTAAACATCATGTTCCTGATCACAGGTCAGTTTAAACATCATGTTCCTGATCACAGGTCAGTTTAAACATCATGTTCCTGATCACAGGTCAGTTTAAACATCATGTTCTCTGATCACAGGTCAGTTTAAACATCATGTTCCTGATCACAGGTCAGTTTAAACATCATGTTCCTGATCACAGGTCAGTTTGAACATCATGTTCTCTGATCACAGGTCAGTTTAAATGATCACAGGTGCGTTGAGTATAAGTTGAATTTAAATGAAGCCGTTGAAACTCACCGCGATGGCCTGCATAGGATCCACAGCCTGCAGAAATAAAACGTTTTTAATATTTTAGCTCATGTTTCAAACATTGTTGGTGTTTATTTAAACTTTGTGTAACCACACGTTCATCATGATGTTATTATGGGAGGAGATTCAAACATGCAGGCTAACAGGAACGCTGAACACGTATTAGAGATCTGAAATATTCAACAGGGTCATTCATGCTAATTGTTCACGAATATTACAGCGTTATGGATCAGAGTCCTTCTACAGATTCATGTCTTTACAAACAGATGAATTTCGATATTTTGAACTCTCTCTCGTCCTTAAGATTCAGCGTTATGCAGACGACACAGCGATGTTTAGCTCTGTGCTCTCAAACAAACCTGCTTTCTCACTCAGATGCTTCATCTCTTTATGTGTGTCATCATGAACTAGCACCTTAAACCCTGTAAACATGGATATGTTTCTAAATTCAGCTTCTTCTGATTGGTGGAGACCAGCTGCTGACAGGAAGACAACTCCATATAAGGTAAAGGTTTTCAGATGTTGGTGTCCTGATACTTGAGGTAAAGGTCCACCTGTGTGTGAACAATGCTCAGGTGTGTCATGCATCATGTTCATGCAGGTGCAGCAGGTGGATAGTTACAGCACAGCCGTGGAGACAGTAAAGTCCTCCAGAGGAGGCCAGAGCTGCCTGTGGGAGGAGACACACACAGGAAGTGATGTCACAGAAGAACAAAAATCAGGTGCTACAGGATGTGAAGGCAAGCCTGTGACAGTGACAGAAAGTGATGTCATAATGGAAGACTGGGGGTGAAGATCATTCGCCGTGTCAGAGCATCACAGCCGCTCATTAGCTCGTTATTTAAAGAGTTTAAAAAAAGTGCTCTTCAGTATTCTGTGATCGAGGGGGAACGTTTACTTCACCAGGGTGAGTTTGGTTTATACGCGAGTATGCACAAACTACATTATCAGGAAGATAATGATGTGTGTGTGTGTGTGTGTGTGTGTGTGTGTTTGTGTGTGTGTGTGTGTGTGTGTGTGTGTGTGTGTGTGTGTGTGTGTGTGTGTGTGTGTGTGTGTGTGTGTGTGTGTGTGTGTGTGCGTGTGTGTGAGATAACTGGGGTTACACCTGGACAGGTAGATAATGATGTATGTGTGTGTGAGGGGCGGGATTACACATGGACAGGCAGATAATGATGAAATAATGTTCAATAGAAGAATTATGTTTCTTACATCGATCTCGCTCAGAATGACGTCCACCACACTCCCAATAACGATGACGAAGTCGAACACGTTCCACGGGTCTCCAAAGTAACCCTATAACAATGACACGATGTGTGTGTGTAAATGTGTGTAAATGTGTGGTCTTAATGTATATACATATAATGTATATACAATACATATAATACATACATATATACATGTATACACATATAATGTATATACATCTTAATGTATGTGTGTGTTAATGTGTGTGTGTGTGTTCAGTGATATTCATGATTATTAAATATTTACAGGTTTTCATGTTTGTGTTTTCACAGGAAAATGAAGTTCAAATCAGAGAATTGATAAACCTGTTTAAGAAATAATTATTCACAAGATAAAATAAGATCCTCCATATTTAATATTTAAAACATGAATACAAATATACAGACTGACCTTTGCTTTGAACGCCATGAGCTTCAGGATCATCTCCACAGTGAAGAGGACCGTGAAGATCACGTTCAGCATGTCGGACAGGTGAGTGACGTGATCCGACTGGTTACAGTGCTGACAGGTAAATACATAATCAGACAGGTGAGTGACGTGATCCGACTGGTTACAGTGCTGACAGGTAAATACATAATCAGACAGGTGAGTGACGTGATCCGACTGGTTACAGTGCTGACAGGTAAATATATAATCAGACAGGTGAGTCTTACAGAGGTGGAAGGGTTTTCCTGATCTCTGGAGTGTTTGAGCGTCACATCTCTTACAAATACTGCGGCGTAGTTACCACCAACTCTCAGCAGACGACCATGTTTACACTCTAACTGTGCGTGGCTGTTAGCGCCCCCTGTTGGTGAGTTAGACTCTTTTTACAATGAGGCTGATTCACAGAGAAAGAGATGATTATTCTTCAAATGACTGAATAATGGGTCATTTAAATACAAACCGCAGCGACACACAGAGACACAGTTTGCACTGGGTTAGAGGAACATTTAACCCTTTGTGTGTGTGTGTGTGTGTGTGTGTGTGTGTGTGTGTGTGTGTGTGTGTGTGTGTGTGTGTGTGTGTGTGTGTAGTGTGAGTGAGTGTGTGTGTGTACCTGCATCCCCAGACACATGGTGTTGAGCATGATGAGCAGGAACATCAGGTACTCAAAGTAACAGGAAGTGACGATATACCACACCTGGTACTGATACGGGTTCTTGGGTATGTAACACCTAAGGGGGCGGGCCTTCAGAGCGTATTGCACACATTGACGCTGCAGGTGACACAGGTAAGACAGGTGAGCAGGTAAGACCGGTGAACAGGTAAGACCGGTGAACAGGTCTTACAGGTAAGACCAGTGGACAAGTCAATAGGTGAACTGGTCACTCAGGTGAAAAGGTAAGACAAGTGAGACAGTTGAACGAGTCACATAGGTCAACAGGTAAAACAATATTAATTCAATAGGTGTGTGTGTTTCTGTGTGTGTGTTTGTGTAGTGTGTGTACCTGGTTCTTGTCCAGCTCGCAGTTCTTGTACTCCTGCTCTCCCTGCTCCTGGAAGGTGACAATGACGAAGCCGACGAAGATGTTCATCATGAAGAAGGCGATGAGGATGAGGTAGACGATGAAGAAGATGGAAATGGCCACTCTGTTGTCGTACACGGGACCTTTGTCCTCCAGGTTAGAGTCTATGGCTTTATACAGGAGTCTGTGACACACACACACACACACACACACACACACACACACACACACACACACACACACACACACACACACACACACACATACACACACACACACACACACACACACACACACACACACATACACACACCTGAGTTAGCAGGTCGAGCTAAAACACACAACCTGCTGGCTCAGAACCTTTCAGACTGTCATGACCTGTGATTGTCTCATAGACTCCGCCCTGAGCTCCAGCTGATCACCTGTTTGTGGACAGGATCTAATTTGTCATTGGCACCTTTAGGTGACCTGACTGCTGCCTGCGTGAAACCCACTTCTTCTTGGTGTCCTGCAAGGATCCATTCTTGGTCCCCCTCTTGTTCAGCCTTCACATTAATGACCTTCCATCTATTTGTCCTGAGGTTGAAACCATAATGTACGCAGATGATACTGTTTTTTAGTTTAAGGATCAGGAGGCTCAGGTCTGGGGGTCAGTTTAATGATTAGGACTAGACTAAGGTCTGGGGTCATTTTAAGGATCAGGACTAGGCTAAGGTCTGGGGTCATTTTAAGGATCAGGACTAGGTTATTAGGACCAAGCTCATGTGTTGGGTCAGTTTAACGATTAGGTCTAGGCTAAGGTCTGGCATCGGTTTAAGGATCAGGACTAGGCGATCAGGACTAGGCTCAGGTGTAGGGTCAGTTTAAGGATTAGGACTAGGATCAGGTCTGACCTCGGCCAACCCTCGAAGGTGGAGATGGTGAACAGGGCCAGCATGCCATTTAGGATGTTGTCAAAATTCAGCTCCGAGTTGGTCCAGCGTCTCTGATGGAGCTCCATCTCGTGCAGCGCCCCCTCCTGGTACCTAATGAACCAGCCTCTGAGACACAGGGGAGTCGGGGTGTGGGGGTACAGGTGAGTAACTATCAGACACGTGAAAAAACAACACAAGTGTTTGTTTACATGATAAACATACCTGCAGGTCTCCTCGGTCATCTGGTCTGGATCTGTGCATGAGTAAAACTTCCCCTTAGAGAGAAAAAGCCATCAGTAAATATTTGAATGATTTTATTTTTCATTTCCCCTTTATTTATTCTGCTACTGAACCCAATGAGCTCAAGATCTCATAACAAACACAAGTCATAATAAACATTACATGTATAGGAAACAGTTTATAAATATTACGTTAAAATGATGACATCATTATGAAACACTATTATTATCATTAATAATAAACACAGATTTACTCTCTGACTCACTTTGAAGAGCTGAACTCCGATACAGGCGAACATGAAGTCGAGCAGCATCGTCACCAGAACAATGTTTCCGATCGTCTTCACAGCCACAAACACACACTGAACCACGTGCTGCAGAGACATAGTCATTATATATTACCACACACACACACACACACACACGTGCAGATATTTGAGGACATTATTATCCATTCTCTGTCTCACCTTCAGTCCCTTGGCTCTGTTTATCGCCCTTAAAGGCCTCAACACCCTCAGCACCCTGAGGATCTTCACCACAGAGATGGCACTGGATCTGATCACATACACATGGACAGCAGAGAAAGTGTGTTGTTCTTTGTGTGTATGAGTTGTGTGTTATATGTGTAGTGTGACCTATGCCCATAGAGGCAATGTGTTGTGTTGTGTGTGGTGTGTTTTATGTAGTAAGGGTGAACTAGGAATGTCTGACATAGACTCCTGTCTGTGAAGTCTTCAACACCCACCCCTAGAAAAATGTCATGTGTAACCTGGTTGGGTACATGGAGTCTGAGTGGTCTTTGTTCAAAACCTTCATGGTGGAAGCGGCTGCCAGAGGTTACTGCAAAAAGACATTGGTAATTACAGAAGCAAAACACCTAGATGTGGGAGGAATTCGGAGAGGCTATGTAGAAGGACCAGGTTCTGTTATGGACCCCCCTTGAACATAGTGTTCGTTTTTCCAGTTTATGACTAGAAGTCCAATAACAGAACACCACCTGGGTTCTTTTAGTTCTGTTGTGTGTATATTCGTTGTGTGAATTAGTTGTGTAGTAGGTGTGTAGTAGTGTCGTGTAGTAGGTGTGTAGTAGTGTCGTGTAGTAGGTGTGTAGTAGTGTCGTGTAGTAGGTGTGTAGTAGTGTTGTGTACATTGACTCACTCCATGCCCATGGACAGCAGCGACACGCTGACCACCAGCAGGTCGAGGATGTTGAACGAGTTTCTGCAGAATGAACCGGTATGAAGGATGGCTCCGTACGTCGTCATCTGAAACACAGGTATGAAATAAACATGTGGGGGGGGGGGGGGCGTACACCTGGACAGGTCACCTGTTTATCACAGCCAATCAGACGTCTTCTCTCCATGATGGTAAATGTATGTCCACTGTGTGACGTTCTTAGCATTTGAACAGGTGAGGAGGAAACGATCAGGTGACACAGGTCGATCAGAATCAGTATTCTTTTGGTTCTTTTTATTCCAACAACATTTGAATGGTCTGTGAAGTTTGTTCATATGTATAATAAATTATTTACACTTTAATGTAAACATCAGTTTTTACCTTCAGAACGATCTCTGCTGTGAACACGGAGGTGAAGACGATGTCAGCGGACGCCAACACCTGGAAAAATCGATAATTATTCTGTCTGTACAAACACGTAGATAAGAAGTAATAAGAAGTGTTTGACTTTATTACACATTTCTATCAGAAAGACTTTTCAGTGCTTCATATGATCTGCACAGGTGTGTGGGGGGGTCACCTGGTTCCTGAAGGACATGGGGTCGATGGGATCCTCAGCAGCCAGAGAGACGGAGGAGAGCAGGATGAAGAGGAGGATGATGTTGGTGAAGGTGGTCGCATTGATGATACGATGGCACAGCTTTCTGAACCTGAAGGGTTAAAGACGTCTTCATCACTGACGTTTAAAGAGAAATAAGAACTCATGTCGAGCCAATCACGTTTGCGCACTGGCTTTGAAACTTTCGTGTAAATCTACAGAACAGGTTGGATTCTCTGTCCTAATCATTTCGAGGATTGTTGGACAACTCAGGGCCACCATACATGCACATGTATCTCTACATTTAACTAACAGCCAGCTGCTGCTCAGGATCTCTTGCTTTGTCTGTTTTGGTGGTTTTGTCTGTAGTGTGGTTCCAGACGTCTTCACAGCTTTAACACAGATTAATCTGTTTTACTGTCAGAACTGAAACTGGTCACTTTTACAATTATTCCTCATTTCCTCGTTTTCTTTAACCTCGCTCTCTCGCAGTGATAACGTGATGTAGAGAAAAGTGACCTCCAGTTCTGTCAAAGTCTCGAGCTTTCAGACAATGTTTTAGTGTTTTCTGTTGTTTTTGTCTTAAGGGGACATCTCTGTATTTCAAAATCAAACTAAACCTTTTCTAACACTCGATTTTCCACCAGTCATTCGACCTCTGACAGTCTGGACATTATTTATTTCTGGTTAACGTTCTGATTCTCCTCAGCTGTGGTCAGCTTCTTTTTGAACCACAACAGATTGATCATCGTTAAACGGCTTCGTACTTGTTCTGAGGTCCAAAGATGAAAAATGAGCTGGCCTCAGGCATCGGCACGGCCTCCTCTTTCAGCTGCAGGTCCGCCATAGGACGAGGTCGGGGACTATCCGGGATCTCAGGGTCCTCCTCTTCATCGTCACCTGGTCAGAGAGAGAGGGTTCAACAAATCCATAAATCCATCAATCAGTAAACAAGAACAGTTTGATTCATTGCAGGCTTCACACAGATTCACCTGGAAAGTCTGCCGGAGGAAACGGGTCTTTGATCTCGTTCACATTGGACTCAAACTCGTCGATTTTCAGCTGAAAATAAATTGGATGTGTTTACTTATTAACAGAGCTTAAGGCAGAGAACACTTCATATTGTTATAATGAGACGTTGAGCTGTCGCCTCACCTTGGCTGTAGTTGGAATGCCCTCCACGCCCTTCGCTCGCTGCTCAGCTAACTTCTTAGCCAGGTTTGCTTTCTCCTCTGAAGCTTTGTCCGGCATGTTGGCTCTGTGATCAACACAGAGGTTGTTACATAGAAATGTATGGTCTGGACCATAAAAATGTCTATAGCGAGCTGCAGATTTCCATTAAGACTATCGAACAAAAGAAGACTTCATCTAAACTGAGGCGTTCATAGGACACTGGGGATAATATAAACAGGAGGACTTCCTGTCACTGAACATGGGCTAGTTATTGTGACAAACTAAACTCTCACAACAGTTTCAGAGACGATGTGACATTTTCAAAGTTTCAAGAAGAATTTCAAAGTGATCAAAGAGTCAAATGATTTCTTTAATTAAAGCGCTATAGAGGTCGACCAGACAATTAGTTCGACAACAGAAGAAACTCATTCTGTATATAAACTTCAAACAGGAGGCATCGATCATCATCAACTGTTTGATGTCTCAAAGTTTACCAATCATTAGATTTTATTTAACATCTCTGTCACAAAACACCAAATGAGAACATAAAGCTTATCAGAATTTGGAATCGGAAACCTGACTGCATTCTGTTCTTCCACGTGATGGTCAGCTGACCGCCATCTCCTGAGGTTAAACTCATTATAGACAAAGCATCGGTATTTGACGACATGGAAAAAGAACAGGTTTAATTGTAATGTGTTACTTTGAGAAAGGAGAAGACCCACCTGAGAGCCTTCTTACGTTTCTGCTCCTCTGCTTTTTCTTTCTGAGCCAAAGTCAGTGACTCAGCTTCAGCCAGATTATCCACAGCAATCGCCAAGAATACGTTCAGCAGGATGACTGAAAACAGACGAGTCAAAGATCTAAACTAAACTATGAGCACACACACACACACACACACACACACACACACACACACACACACACACACACACACACACACACACACACACACACACACACACACACACACACACAGAAACACACACACACACACACACACACACACACACACACACACACACACACACACTCTCTCTCTGTGAGGATACAGTTTCCGCAGACGAAAAGAATGATGAAGTAAATGCTGACAAGGATGCCGGGCATGCTCGGTCCTCCATGAGCCATGATGCCATCATACATGACAGCGTTCCAGTCCTCACCTGTCAGGATCTTGAACATGACGATTAATATTCATCATCATCACAATCGCCATCCTCCCCATAAGCCCCATCATCAGGGTGCCTTTATTTCAGAGATGAAACAGCTGACAGCACTCTTACCAGGACTCCAAACAATTACAATTGCTTCATTTATCCAAAAGAGTTTGGGTTTAGTCCGGCCTAAAGAGAGCTAAAACTAAACAGAAACTTTACTGTCAAAGTCTGTCGTTGTACCTGTGAGACGGTGATCAGGGCTTGAACAATATGTTTGTACCTGGAAGACGCTGATGAGGGCTAGAACAATGTGTTTGAGCCTGTTAGACGTAGATGAGGGCTTGAACAGTCGGTTTGTACCTGTGTGTGTTTGTACCTGGAAGACGGTGTTGAGGGCTTGAACAGTGTGTTTGTACCTGTGTGTGTTTGTACCTGGAAGACGGTGATGAGGGCTTGAACAGTGTGTTTGTACCTGGAAGACGGTGATGAGGGCCTGAGGGAAGCTGTCGAAAGAGCTGCGAGGTTTCAGCTTGTTGGGAAAGTTGAACTTTCCTCCAAACACCTGCATGCCGAGCAGAGAGAAGATGACAATAAAGAGGAAGAGGAGCAGCAGCAGGCAGGCGATGGAGCGAACCGAATTCAGGAGGGACGCCACGAGATTACTGAGAGAGGTCCAGTAACTACAAACAAACAAATAAATGAACAATAAAGAACTTCAGATAGTGACTACAAATAACAGTCCTTCTGTTCATAATGTTTTTAATCAGCTGTTTGTTTTTTCGGGAAAGGAGGACAACCAATCAGTGAAGCCACAGAGATCATGTGATCATGGTCATGTTGTGAATGAATGAGTGCAGACCGTGTGACTTTGAGCAGGCGCAGCAGGCGGATGCAGCGTAGCACAGAGATCCCCATCACTGACATGATGCCCATGTGCACAAGGACGAGCTCCATGATTCCTGTCGACACCACGAAGCAGTCGAAGCGGTTAAACAGAGACATGAAATACGAGGGCAGACCCAGAGCGTACATCTTCATCATCATCTCCAGAGCAAACATGGACAGCAGCAGCTTGTTAGCATTATCTGAGGAGGAAGAGGAGAGAGAGGAGGAGGAGAGAGAGGAGGAGGAGGAGAGAGAGGAGAAGAGAGGAGGAGGAGGAGGAGAGAGAGGAGAAGAGAGGAGGAGGAGGAGAGAGAGGAGGAGGAGGAGAGAGAGGAGAAGAGAGGAGGAGAGAGAGGAGGAGGAGAGAGAGGAGGAGGAGGAGAGAGAGGAGAAGAGAGAGGAGGAGGAGAGAGAGGAGGAGGAGGAGAGAGAGGAGAAGAGAGGAGGAGAGAGAGGAGGAGGAGAGAGAGGAGGAGGAGGAGAGAGAGGAGAAGAGAGAGGAGGAGGAGAGAGAGGAGGAGGAGGAGAGAGAGGAGAAGAGAGGAGGAGAGAGAGGAGGAGGAGAGAGAGGAGGAGGAGGAGAGAGGAGGAAGAGGAGAGAGGAGGAAGCGGAGGAGAGAGAGGAGAAGAGAGGAGGAGAGAGAGGAGGAGGAGAGAGAGGAGGAAGAGGAGAGAGGAGGAAGTGGAGGAGAGAGAGGAGAAGAGAGGAGGAGAGAGAGGAGGAGGAAGAGGAGAGAGGAGGAGGAGGAGGAGGAGAGAGGAGGAGGAACAGAGAGGAGGAGAGTGAGGAGGAGGAGGAGGAGAGAGGAGGAGAGCGAGGAGGAGGAGGAGAGCAAGGAGGAGGAGGAGGAGGAGGAGGAGGAGGAGAGAGGAGGAGAGAGGAGGAGGAGGAGGAAGAGAGCGAGGAGGAGGTGAGAGGAGGAAGAGAAGGAGGAGGAGGAGAGAGGAGGAAGAGAAGGAGGAGGAGGAGGAGAGCAAGGAGGAGGAGGAGAGAGAGTACATTGCCTTCATCATCTCCAGAGCAAACAGGGACAGCAGCAGCTTGTTAGCATCATCTGAGGAGGAGGAGGAGGAGGAGGAGGAGGAGTGTGTGTTTGTGTGTTTGTGTGTTTGTGTTACACTCTCACCTTGCCAGTTTGTGAGTCGTTCAGACTGTTGGTGGTGTTCGGTGGCAATGGCGAGCGTGTTGAAGAAGACGAGCATGATGACCCACCAATAGAAAAGTCTCGACTTCACGTAAACAAGACATCGCCGGCGAAGCCAGCGGTTCCACTTACGAGCGAGTTTACTGAACAAAGAATAAAACGGATTGAATCAGAGGAACTTATTATTCTTACTTTTTATTATACTCATTAATATTATGAATATATATGAGAAGCTTCATTAACATCTCTAACCAGAAACTTAAATTCACTGACTAGTAATAAACGATGAGCTGCATGGTGTCCATCTTACTGACACTTCCTGTCTCTGAGCCGCCATTTTCTGTGTCCAGCAGACCTGAGGACACACATACACACACAGACACACACAGACACACACAATTAAAGTACATACACAGTTTATTGAGCAGCTTATGTAAATTAACCTGTTGTTATTGTTGTGTGTGTGTGTGTGCGTGTGCGTGTGTGTGTGTGTGTGTGTGTGTGTATCACCCTGCCCCTCCTGGTCGTTGTCCATCACTTCAGCCTGAGTGATCCACTCCATGTAACCCTTCAGATCTTCATCCAGCTGCTGAGTCTCCCTCAGCTTCTGAAACTCTCCTCGAGACTTTGCCTTCTCACGCTCCTTCGTGAACTCTCTGAGTCAGAGTAGAGTGAAACAAACAGAATGAAGGATAACGTCATTAATATCAAAGAAATAAAGGCTGGTACATACCCACTGAGCACTCCCAGAACCAGGTTTAGGACGAAGAATGATCCCACAAGGATGAGTGTGGTAAAAAAGATCCAGGGCCATTCCATCCCAATGGCATCGTTCACCTGTAAGAACACATCCGGTGTTTAAATAAGTCATTATGTGTTAAATCGTAAACCTGACAGGATCAAACACTGTGATGACTGACCCAGTACAGAACGTCGGTCCAACCCTGCGTGGTGATGCACTGGTACACGGTCAGCATGGAGAAACCCAGGTTATCAAAGTGTGTGATCCCATGGTTCGGACCGGGCCAACCAGCTCGGCACTCCGTACCGTTTATCGAACACCGACGACCATTTCCTGCCTGAGCGCACGGAGAGGGCTTCTCATTTTCTACTGTGGCTATAATGCCTGCAATAAATGGGAACATTTCTTTAATCAAAAGACTATTTAACCAGGAAAACCTCGTCGAGATTGTTAAGAGTCCCCTTAACAAGCTCAGCTCAGCAGCTCATTTTAACAAAGATACAGATGTAAGATACAAAACAAAGACAGGGCAATATATCTTAGTCACAGAGCAGGAAGTCATGAGTCAGATCACATCCATCCTGCAGGAGCAGCGAACCTGAAACTCCTTTTCCCTGTTTCAAGACGCACTTTAACAGATAACAGGAATGGGATTTGTGATTGGGTCACAGTGGACTGAATCTTCTAACATTTGTATGAAGATAAAATAGGGTTAGGGTTAGGCTTATGGCACCATTATCTTATCCTATTATTATCATGATTCCATGGTGGTGCCCGGTTGTTATTAATTCAGATAAATTATTGAGTTTATTAATACTAGTAATTCAGTATAATTATTAATCACATCATAACACATGTGCCCCGTGTGAGGCCCCAAATAAACCAGCTTTCTTTTAGCGCAAAGAAATCAAGAGTTTAATCTTTAAATATAGTTTTCATTATTTTATAATTACAAGCAAAGCACACATCAAGCTGTTGTTTAGTGTGTGTTGTGGGTTGGTTATTTTGATAACTTTGTTGTGTCCTGTTTGAATTAATCACATCAAATCGTAACAACAGTATCCAAACTTTCAGGCATTGAGAAGATGCATGCATACATAAAACATCACCACAGTCATTAAAAGGCATAAAAGGAACAGAAACAAGTCCCATTTCTGCAGCTAGAGAGAGTCAAGACTTAAATACTTAAAATTAAAGCCCAGCTGCAACTTTTACTTCTTTACAGGCTGCTAATATTAAACTTAAAAAACAGATTCAGCTTTCAGACTCTGAGGTAGTTGAGATTATAGCACTCAATCCCATCACCCTGAGATATAACAACAGAAGGCAGCTTCAGAGGATCTTTCTTTTAGTTTGAAAACATCATGAGTTTAAATGAGTTCTAAATTCTAAATTGATTAATATTCTAAACACACAAACTCCGCTTAATAACCAATCAGATCTCTTCATCATGGAGCACTGTGAGCTGAAGGTGAGGAGAGCGCAAACACACATTACATTAAATTTAAGTTGTTCTTTACTGGTATTAATCCTTAACCTTCAGCACAGACTGATAGGCACTATGTTAACATCAGCTGAAATTTAATTCAATTCAAACCTTTATTTATTCTCGAAAAGACACTGAGGTTTCCCTCATTTCCAATGCAGTCGAGATTACAAGCACAGTAAAACAAGCAAAAACACATCAAACACTCAGAATCTGTGACAAAAACCACTGAGATCATTTAAAACAGTTACAATTTGAAACAAAGTTGTTCAAAATCAAATTCCTAAACTCTGGAAGAGAGGGAAGAACTCCGATCCTTAGAGTTAGCTGGAGGGCGTTCCACAAATTTGGGGCATCAAAAGAAAATGCAGATTTACCGAGTTCAGTAAAAGCTCCAAGGACTTTAAGAACGAGCCAATCAGAAGAACGGGTCATGTAGGCACTCGTATAGGCACTCGTATTCCACTCCAACAGGTCTGTGATGTAAGGTGGAAGTTTACCAATAAGAGCCTTAAAGATATATAAAGAGAAGGCCAACGGACCTTCTCATACAGGTCACAGTGATGAGTGTCATTGTTTAGTATGATGATCGTTATATGAAGCTAAATCTGCCCTTTTTATGTGAACGCTGTCACAGAAACTCCGGGTGGATTTGTGAGGTTGCTAAAGAGCTTCATGTGACCGTTATGTGTGATCTCTGATGTCAGGTTAGTGAAGACAAGTAACTGACAGACACTCTGGGTATACTGAACTATCCTTGAAGTTTCAGCCCCAGGTGTTTAGAATCAGTTACTACGGTGATCTTACCTGTGCCGGTGTAGTAGCAGGTCTTGTGCATCTTACACTTGAAGAGCTCTAGGCCCATGATGGAGTAGATGGTGACCATGAAGAGGACGAGCAGGGTGATGTGGAAGAGAGGGAGCATGGACTTCAGGATGGAGTTCATCACCACCTGCAGGCCTGATGGAGGTACAAAAGAAAACACAGGTAATACCTCTCTGATACAGATACGTGTATTAATGTCCTCACACATGCGCTGATCATTCACACGAGTGTCTTACTGGGGACTCCAGAAACCAGTCTGAGAGGTCTGAGGACTCTGAACGCTCTCAAAGCTTTCATGTCAAAACCTCCACCTTTTTCTCCCACCGGAGCCTCCACCCCACTTAGGTGGTTAATGGCATCTACTGCTACTGTGAACAAGCTACACACACACACACAGTATACATTGAACAAGCTGCAGGTAAACAAAGTGATTATATTGAAACAGAAAAATGATGCACATACACACAGAACATTAGAACATACATGTGTAAACAAACACGTCACTTCTTCTGTTGAGATAATCACTAATAATGGAACGCAGCTTGCTAAAGTCAGCATCATTTGCTTTTGCCAATTTCTCCACCCTTGGTGTCTAACAAAGTGTCCTTCCCGTAACATAGCAATGCTATCCAGATTTTAAAAAAACACATGGACGAATCGTGGAGCCGCTGACAGCCCCGGACTGTTTTAACCCCCAAGTCATATCTGTGTATGTTTGCATGTGTGTGTGTGTGAATGGTATACAAACAAATACTGACCCGACAGACACACAAACAAAGTCCAGAATGTTCCAGCAGTTTCTTAAGTAAGCATCTGCGTGGAAGAGAAATCCGTACGCCACGATCTTCAGGAAACACTCGATGGAGAAAATGATGAGGAAGATGTACTCCAGACTCTCCTGTGTCACAACAATAAACATCAACAACCATGAACAACAAACAAATATAAACAACAATGATAAGCAAAAACAATAAACAACAACAACACACAACAACGATGAACAACAACAATTAGGGATGTTAGTGATCAATCGATTAATCGCTGATTAATGAAGAATCCAACCGATTAAAAATATATTAACCGACAAGCTGTTTACTAGTTTACCAGCAGTCACATGTAATACCATTTTATACCAAAAGAGGGCGCCTGTCACCTTTGCAACTTCGAGAACTACTATTTAAGGCTACTACTAAAGGCCATGACACAACAAGCAGACGGCAAAGAAGTATTGTCGACGAAGGCCGCCTGTGGTGTTGCCTCACGTCTTGGCCAAAAAGTTGCACTTGAACACACCGCTAAGACTACAGCCGACGGCCAACCACCACGCTCATGCATGAAAGGAAATAACTCTCCTTGTCAGCAGGCGGCGGTAGTTTGTTGTTATGATCTGAAAAGACCATTTTCACACCGCTGAAAACAGAAAAACTGACTGCATTGGTTCAAATGGTTATATTTCACTTTAATATGTCACTTTATGTTGATTTTAAATCTGTCTGTCTGTCTGTCTGTCTTTCAGAGGATTGCCTGTGTCCTCTTTCATTCTAATTTCAATCAGCTGATATTTGAGACAATTTTTGTCCTTGGACATTAATCAGGTCAATCCTTCATTTTGAAACTGCAGCTGGGTCCACCATCAGAGCGCGTTTCATACTAACCCTAACCCATAGATCAGAGATAATACAGAAACACCGATTAGACTGATTATAATCTGTAATAAAAGTATTTCTGTCTGTCTGTCTGTCTGTCTGCCTGCCTGCCTGCCTCTCTGTTTGCCTGCCTGCCTGTCTGTCTGTCTGTCTGTCTGTCTGTCTGTCTGTCTGTCTGTCTGCCCGCCTGCCTGCCTGCCTGTCTGTTTGCCTGCCTGCCTGTCTGTCTGTCTGTCTGTCTGTCTGTCTGCCTGCCTGCCTGTTTGCCTGCCTGTCTGTCTGTCTGTCTTTCTGTCTGTCTGTCTGTCTGTCTGTCTCTCTCTGTCCATCTGCTCCTGCCTGTCTGTCTTTCAGAGGATTGCCTGTGTCCTCTTTCATTCTAATTTCAATCAGCTGATATTTGAGACAATATTTGTCCTTGGAGATAAATCAGGTCAATCCTTCATTTTGAAACTGCAGCTGGGTCCACCATCAGAGCGCGTTTCATACTAACCCTAACCCATAGATCAGAGATAATACAGAAACACTGATTAGACTGATTATAATCTGTAATAAAAGTATTTAACTTTAAAGTGTTGGAATGGTTTGGTAGAGTTACATCATCATTTTTACGGTAACCTTTACTGAATGTTAAACTTTACAGTAAACTTTACTTCACCTTTAAAATGATAAGAAACACGTGTGACCGATATTTCAAGTTCATTTCAGGTACTTCCTGTTTGTTTGCTAAATAAAAGCAAATTCACAGCCATTACACCTTACACCTGACTGTGGAAAAATTAGTTACAGTTAACAATCCCACTGATAAATCTGGGAATGATCTGAAACTTTAAAGAGATATTTTTGTGCTTTTAAGGATTTTAATTTATTCTTTGTAATATTGTTGACGCCATGTTTAGCTGGACCATCACACATGTTGGTTCCATATGTTGACCCCATGTTTGGCAAGTTTCATTGGTATGTCATTTTCTGAACGGACAGAACACACCTACTGACATCCATCCACGATCAAATGGGGGCAAGGTCAATCCCTGAACCCACTGGTCCTAAACATCCCAATTTATGAACCCACTGGTCCCATCAGTCATCCCATATCTGTGTGCGTTTGTGGCCCAGCCTTGTTTCTCAGTCATCAGAGTGTGGACCATGGAGGGTCTTTAGAGACCTGGACATATTGCCCCTCCAAAGTCAGCATTTAACAGCAGTGCTGTCGCTGTGATGTCTGGCGGTGCTGTGTGTAACGTAGGCCGTAGTGTTCATGTGAGTAAAAAAAAACATGTTGAGTTCGTCAAACATTCATTGAGTTAAAAAATGAAATGTTAATGAAATCAAACAAGACTCTGGACTTTGTTTCAAACCGTTTTAATTTGTGATGAAAACATGAACATTAAAAGATTAGATGAACAAAGAAGATTCATTCAATTCTTTATTAATCAATGTGACACATTAATGTTACAAGTCATCTTGATATATTATTATCAATGAAAACATGCTGTGAAAAGAGTTATGACAACTCAATCTGCACGTTGTGAGACATTAAAACTGTTAGAATTTAAAACACAGTATTTACTAAGACACACACGAAAACACACGCGCGCGCACACACACAAACACACGCAATGACGCACCAGGTTGCTATTGGTGTTGTTGCTGTCTTCCTCTGGCATGGGCAGATATACAGCCAGAGCAACGCAGTTAGCAAAGATGGCTAACAGGATGATGATCTCAAAAGGTCTGAAGAGGATTTATAGGAAGCTAACAAGGCTAACTACAAGACGCTAACAAGGCTAACTACAAGAAGCTAACAAGGCTAACTAACTACAAGAAGCTAACAAGGCTAACTACGAGAAGCTCACAAGGCAAACTAACTACAAGAAGCTAACAAGGCTAACTAACTACAAGAAGCTAACAAGGCTAACTACAAGAAGCTCACAAGGCTAACTAACTACAAGAAGCTAACAAGGCTAACTAACTACAAGAAGCTAACAAGGCTAACTACAAGAAGCTCACAAGGCAAACTAACTACAAGAAGCTAACAAGGCTAACTAACTACAAGTAGCTAACAAGGCTAACTACAAGAAGCTCACAAGGCTAACTAACTACAAGAAGCTCACAAGGCTAACTAACTACAAGAAGCTGACAAGGCTAACTAACTACAAGAAGCTAACAAGGCTAACTAACTACAAGAAGCTAACAAGGCTAACTACAAGAAACTAACAAGGCTAAGAATAAGAAGGTAACGATGCAAACAACAAGAAGCTAACAAAGATAACAATAAGAAAGTAACGACGCTACCAAGAAGAACTTACATGGCTACCATAATAAAGCTAATTGGTAGAGCAGTAAAGATTTACATGACAGGTCATAGTTGACCACATGGATCTACAGTCAGAGCAAAACGGGGTTTAGGATACTTCCACTCGACAATGCTGATGCAGGCCTTCCTGAACGGGTTCCTCAGTGTGAGGAAGAGGAGCGAGCGAGCAGGTCGGGGGTTTCCCCCTGTAGCCATCAGCTTCTTCAGCTTCTCCTTCTGTTTTCTCTTCAGAGTCTCCTCGTCCATGATATAGGACGTCAGCGGGGGGCTGCTGCTGTCGGCCATTATGGATCCAGGAGAGAGAGTTTGCAGTTTGATGTATTTTATAAAGGATTGCTCAAGATATGTTTTAAATGTGGTGGTCCTGAGTGCCTGTTAAAGCTCCTTAATGATTCCCTTTCATGTTGTTCAGGTTGTTTCTGTTGAGGGACATCGCTCTGAGCTCCTCTCTGTCTGTTACCATTTTCACTCTGAACCCTCAGAGGAATGGCAGCTGTCGGCTCGACGTGTCAGGGATTTCTTTTCTGAGCAGCTGTTTGGTGACAGAATAAATATAGACAATGAGCCTGACTGCAGGCGCACCACAAAAGAGGCCCAGACAGTCCATTACGTTTATTTCGCAGCAAGAATTAGTGATCTCAGGGTTCACAGACCGGTTTTTGTTGCAGGACTGACTCTGGATCAGGATCAGAGGGCAGCTTGTGCTGCGAGTTTAGATAGAACAACACTGTGGTTTACAATAGAACATTTATTTATGAAGCATTTCGTTACAGGTAAGCTCAGTGAGCTTTACACAAAGGTTAAAAACAGGAAGACAAGAAACAGATATTTCAACAATCATAATTATGATTCAGAAATCCAATTAAAACCAAAATAAACACACACTCACACACATACATAGTCAGATGCACACACACAAACACATATACACACACACACACACACACACACACACACACACACACACACACACACACACACACAGGACCACAGTAACGAAAGGACCAGTAACTAAAGGACCACAGTAACTAAATGACCACAGTAACTAAAGGACCAGTAACTAAAGGACCACAGTAACTAAAGGACCACAGTAACTAAATGACCACAGTAACTAAAGGACCAGTAACTGAAGGACCAGTAACTAAATGACCACAGTAACTAAGGGACCAGTAACTAAAGGACCACAGTAACTAAATGACCACAGTAACTAAAGGACCAGTAACTGAAGGACCAGTAACTAAAGGACCAGTAACTATATGACCACAGTACCTAAAGGACCAGTAACTGAAGGAACAGTAACTAAATGACCAGTAACTAAAGGACCAGAGTAACTAAAGGAACAGTAACTAAATGACCAGTAACTAAATGACCAGTAACTAAAGGAACAGTAACTAAATGACCAGCAACTAAAGGAACAGTAACTAAAGGACCAGCAACTAAAGGAACAGTAACTAAATGACCAGTAACTAAAGGACCAGAGTAACTAAAGGAACAGTAGCTAAATGACCAGTAACTAAATGACCAGTAACTAAAGGAACAGTAACTAAATGACCAGTAACTAAAGGAACAGTAACTAAAGGAACAGTAACTAAATGACCAGTAACTAAAGGAACAGTAACTAAATGACCAGCAACTAAAGGAACAGTAACTAAAGGAACAGTAACTAAATGACCAGTAACTAAAGGAACAGTAACTAAAGGAACAGTAACTAAATGACCAGTAACTAAAGGAACAGTAACTAAATGACCAGCAACTAAAGGAACAGTAACTAAAGGAACAGTAACTAAAGGACCACAGTAACTAAAGGACCAGTAACTAAAGGACCACAGTAACTAACACTTGCCCTAGGACCTGGGGGACGTCACTGGTAGTGGGCCTGGTCAGAGGGAGTGGACTTCGGTGAATGTTTATGATTACCTTGGAGCATAACATGTGAGCGAGAAACTCCATTAGCAGCTTTACCAGTTCGGGTGAATGTTGTCCGAACTGAATAATCGCTTCCAGAAGAGGTTAAAATGTTGATGAAGGAGACACCGTGTGCATGATCAGGGGAGTCTCCCTTTAATGGCGTTAGCATGATCTCCCTTTAATGGCGTTAGCATGATCAGCGGAGTCTCCCTTTAATGGCGTTAGCATGATCTCCCTTTAATGGCGTTAGCATGATCAGTGGAGGCTTTGCTAATGCGTTTGAAATGATGAGAAGACAAAAAGTCTGTCAGCAGAAAGGAGTTTATTTAGAGTCAGATTTCAACAGTTTATTCTGGAAAACATTGTGATTCAAAGTTCAGTGTTTAAGTTTCAGTTTTTACATTTTATAATCACTTTGTTTTAAAGTTATTAAATTTATTTCACGTTGCAGTCGAACCTCATGTCAGCGTGAAACAGGTTCGTGACGCTGTGTCAGTTAACATCGTATGCTGGAGGCTCCGGAACAGTAAGTCCCTCTTTATGGAGGTTCACCATCTGCAAAACAACACAGCACCATCACAACCCAAACCAGATCCAGGACCACAACCTGGACCAGGAACAAAACCTGGACCAGGAACAGATTTAATAGCTGTGTCCCATTCCAGCGGCCGCAGCCTTCGAAGGCCGAGGTCTTCTTGGTCTACGGAGGATGTGGCTCCGAGCGGTCTCCGAAATGAGACGGTCTTGTCTACGAGAGGACTTCCTACTTGCGTCACTAACTGTTCTGTCTCCTAGCAACCCTGACAGCGTTCGTTAAATTAACCAAATGTTTTCAATTTATATACATTTTATGGATTGGCATATTCGATTACCATAAATACAACAATAATATAATAATAGAAACCATTTATATCTGAATTCAATTTAAATGATTTTCATTAATTAAAAAGTATATTAAAGTAACACTAAACAGAGCAAACATAAAAATTAAGAAAATGAATGATTCCTATTTTAATTCAAATATTTTATTTACATCATTTTTCTATCAAACGCTCCAGAAGGGAGAACATCCTCTCCATCTGTGCCTTGCTCTCCTGTGCCCTCTTCTCTGCTGCCTCCCTCTAGAACCGCATGTCCTCTTTGATTAATTGCATCAGTTCATCATGATTGTCTCTCTCTCTCTTTCTCTTTCCTCCTCCTGGTCACCCACAGCCTCACTTGGCCCTGGTGTGTCCTCAGGGATGGAGGCAATTAGGACAGGGGGTGAGGTGGAATGCCTTTGTCCCAACACCTCATCCATGAGGACAAACCAGGGCCAAGTTGCGGCAATGGGTTTCCCACTCACGCCCTCTTCCTGACCCTGGACACTTGCAATCCTAAGTCTGAATAACGACCAGCTCCCCCCCTCGAACAACGACCAGCTCCCCCCCCCTGAACAACGACCAGCCCCCCCCCCCCCCCCCCCCCGAACAACGACCAGCTCCCCCCCCCGAACAACGACCAGCTCCCCCCCCGAACAACGACCAGCTCCCCCCCCCTGAATAACGACCAGCTCCCCCCCCCCCGAACAATGACCAGCTCCCCCCCTGAATAACGACCAGCTCCCCCCCCTGAATAACGACCAGCCCCCCCCCCCCCCCCCCGAACAACGACCAGCTCCCCCCCCCGAACAACGACCAGCTCCCCCCCCTGAATAACGACCAGCTCCCCCCCCCCGAACAATGACTAGCCCCCCCCCCCCCCCGAACAATGACTAGCCCCCCCCCCCCAACTGAACCTGGTTCTGATTGTGTTTGCTGCTGAAACACAACAAACACACACACACATCAGTTAGTCTCTGCACACACACACACACACACACACACACACACACACACACACACACACACACCCACACACACACACACACACACACATCAGTTAGTCTCTGCACACACACGCACACACACACACACACACACACACACACACACACACACACACACATCAGTTAGTCTCTGCACACACACACATCCCTCACAGCTGAACACAAAAACATATACAGTCGGGCTGGAGGAACTCACCTATCTGCAACAGTTACAGGTAGCCTTACAGGCGAACGCTGAGACGGTGATGGAAACAATGAACTCCAATAAATGGAACACGGCCAGGACCCCCGAGACACCCTTCATCTGATTCTGCAACACACACACACACACACACACACACACACACACACACACTGTCTCAGTGTCATTAGCGTGCTTTGTTCTTTGTCTGCTTGCTGTGTTGCATAAATATAAATAAAGTTTTATTGACCGTGCCTGCAGCAGCTAACTGATGCTGACCTTTGAACTCTGAAGTAGGTTACTTATCATTTGACAACAGCCTGCCTTAATGAAGCTACCTGTTTTTTATCACCTGATGGATGTGACTCACACGCTAAATCATCATTTATTGTTTGATAATTTTTCATGTTTATGGTCTGGGGCTCAGTTACAGTCACGTAGGCATGTTGACCTACATCTCCTCCCCAGCAACATTTCCCAATGGATGCTCCCCCCGTTTTCCTGCAGACTTCAAGGAGCTGACCCTGACCACAATAAACTGCAAACTGTCTCCTCCAGAACTCCCAGAAGACCCCCAGTCCTCTAAAAGACATGAAGAAGAATGGAGGTCTGACCAGACATGGAGCTGATCAGACGTGGAGCTGTTTGGTGTCTACTTATTCTGAAATCTGAGAAAAAAGAAAGCAAACTAAATACCGTGGAGGGGCAGTAGTAGCAAAGCGGTATTGTAGCTTCCAAAGTGTACATTATGATGGCCGTACATGACGCCATCGAGGCAACCACGTTAAACCCGAGAGTGGTCTTCACCTGGAAGGGAGCAGACGACACGCCAGACGACATGAGAAGTGAAGCATGCTGGGAGATTTTAAGTTATTATCATGATGCTAACATTACCAAGGCTTCATTGGTGTCACTGCCCTCCAGTGGAGAACAGCAGCTACTGACAGGAAACAGGAAGTTACTCACCAGGCAGCGGTTGAAAGATTTCCCAGCAGCCACTGTGAGAGAGCCGGCTGTGATGTACTGAGAACATCAGATAAAAATAAAACACTTTAATATTTAAAAAGTGATTAGTATATTCAGAAAGATTTCAAAGATGTGGAAAACATTATCAAACTTTAAAATCTACATTTTTCAATATTTAAAAATAAATATTTTAACTTTTAATGTTTTGTTTAAAATGTGTTTATAACATGAAACATGACATTCTATTCGCACAGGTGCGTATGCACCTAACAGCCGTCCTGGAGTCTGTGGGTGGGGTCCTGGAAATCCTGGGAACTCTATAGATCTACTGGGGGATTCAAACCTGGGCTGGGGAAAAAGGTTGCTGGAGAGCAGGAAGTCGGGTGCGACTGATTTCACCTGCTCCCACTGCAACCTTCGACCACGGATAAGCAGCAGAAAATGGACGGAACTTTATAATTAAAGTTTAAATAAATTATAAAAATCTGTAAAAACTCACAAACACAGCTCCCCATACGAAGAAACCACTGTACGCCACCAGATAGGGTGGTTGGGTGGCAACCGTGACAATCCCGAACAAAAACACCATCGCACCAATAATGATCTGCACCGTCTGCAGAGGCCACAGAAAAAGAGGAAGAGGAGGAAGAGGAACCTTGATGAAAAGGGGGCACAGCTTCGAAAGAATCAAACTGACACTTTGAGAGAAAAGCAAAAAAAAGATTTCATCTTTGATTTAGGTGTCTGTCACATGTTTATAATCTAAGAGACTTCCTCGGAGGTTTACAACATGAAACACCTGAAAAACACACAGATTTCACAATATAATAATGAACTAAAACTGGAGAAAATTCGGATCACCTGGTCAGTGTCAAACTCACCCCGACAGCAAGCAGGTGTGCCCGGCTGAACGTCTGCATCCCCTCACACACCTGCTGCCCTTGGTGCTGAGAATTAGCAGGGTACACCTGGGTGACTACCAGCATTCCACCTGCTGAGGCTGACACTGACGAAGTCATGGTCCTGGTTTGACAGATCTCTGGTCTGAATCTGGTTTAACAGTCTTAGGTGAGTCGATGGTTCAGGTGAGTCGATTGTTCAGGTGAGTCGATGGTTAGGGTGACTGACTTGAGTTCTCACCTGCAGCTTCCTAATCAGACTGAAAAACTGTCCGAGGTTAATGATTCATCACTTTGTACTCTGATGTCACTCTGTAATAAACACCTACTTTGTGTGTGTGTGTGTGTGTGTGTGTGTGTGTGTGTGTGTGTGTGTGTGTGTGTGTGTGTGTGTGTGTGTGTGTGTGTTCACCTTTAAATTTACAATCATAAAAATCCTTCCTTGCGGCTCACTTCACCATGTAAAAGAGAGGAGCGGCTGGCCTTACGGCAGTCCTTCGGCACGGTACACATCATACACGAGCACAAGCAGGAAATTACGTATAATCACTGCGACCCCTCCTCTCGACAATCATTTTAAACAATGGCGGCAAAGGGTTCACGTTGGTGCGATGCGGAGGTAGAGACCTTATTGGAAATTTGGGCGGATTCCAATATCCAGGGTCAATTGGATAGGACCAGTGGGCGCGCACTGTAGCTGTTCCCACTCAACATTCTTGAAGCCAAAATACGCCCCTTACGGGCGCTTCCATCTTGCGATTTTGACGTCATTTGGAGCCAGAGTCTGCGCTGTAGGGTCCGGGGGCAGGAGCCCTGGTAACACGCCCCACCCATTTAGCGTACTGCCCTGATGACTTACGCAGCCCAGCTACGCCGAAAGCGCTCTGCTGGTCTACGAGTCTTATGAAGAAATGTGTAAGTACAACAAACCACCGTATTTAAAGTCTAATATTTAAACACACTGTTTTAAAAAATCCTGCTATTTTGATCATTATTGAAAATACGTGGGCTGCTGGGTCCTCTGTTTCTGCCGAAATCGTTCTCTAGTTAAGCTAGGTTAGCATCACAGACCGTAGGCTACAGGTGGTAAGATATGTTGTATTTTGTTAGAAACTGATAGTCTACAATGTGATTCATGTCTGCTTTTCTAATATGTTTAAGTAAACAGTAATTCAGTTGTTTTTGTATCTTTATTTAGGCAAAGAAGAGATAAAAGCAGCTGGTCTGATATCTTCCACAGAGGCGAAGCGTAAGTTAAAATCATCTGTTAAAAGTTATATATCCTGTGATTTTTTTTTGAAGTTTCATAAGAGGATTGTCAAAACAAGATATTGTTAACAATACAGTCTTCTAAAATAAAATAAAAATCACACTGAGTCATACACCAGCTAAATGTTAAATAGGAAGGTGATGTTTTCTTTTCCATTTTACAATCAACTGAACCTAAAAATGACTCATTTCAACCTTTGTCTGCACACCTGTTACAGAGGTCAGGGTGGGGTCACATAGTTTGAAGGAACCTCCTCCTTTTTTCACCTGTGCTTGGAGTAAGAGCTGTGCCCGATGCTCTGCTCATCCACTGTGGTAGAAATGACCTTACACCAGCAGCTCTCCCAGATGAAGAGTCCTCTCTGCCATCACCCAGAGGAGCTGATCGACGTCTGAAGAAGGTGGACAGAGTCTGGTGCTTTGTGACAGTGAACAGTGAGAAGGCTACCATAGTCATCCTCAGAGAAAACACAGAGATCCTGGTCAATATTCAATGGTGCTATTCTCTTTACATGATGTTGCCCTGTGTTTGAAAAGCCAAATGCTGGAGGGTTGTGTTGGATTTGTTTTTTCCATCATATTTTAACAGTCAAACAATCATCCAGGATCTCTAAACTTTATTAGATTTTTGTTGGGATTTCTTTGTTAAATTATTTTTTATACTTTCTCCCAGCAATTCGACCTGATGGTCTCCCTTACTTATTTTCCACGTGGTTAATGAAGCCAGGGGTTGTTTTTTTTTCATAAAATGTTTAAATAAACTTTTTTAAAATCTGAATTGACTTTCTCTGATTAACTGGAGCACTACAAAATGTTGGTCACAGTAAAATAATTTAGCAGTTAAGTTTATAGTTCACATTTGAAAAGGCCTTGAACTGACATTAATTTCTTCTTGACCAACAACAGCTAAGACAACAGCAAAGCTAACAGACGAGCTCAGCTTGTCACAGCCGGGCTCGTCTGAGATAATTGGCCTTCAAACTTATTTAAAATTAAACATCTAAAGCCAATAAGCATAGCAAGATACGCATGAGATTCCATTTCAATTTATTCAACCAAAGACTTGTCAAACAGTCTGGCAGTCTGGCTGCATCATGGTCACCTACAGGAACACCACAGAAATGCATTTAAAGTACTTTAGTTTATTTATCAGAGGATGTACTGTATGCAAAGTACAATTTTTAGCTGTAATTCCTCAAAAAGATTTGAGACTGCTTTGTTATTTGAGAGCACAGATTGTTTCTTTTCCCCTTCTCTCTGTTTGCCTGTACATGACCTTTTAGTGCTGTAAAAGATGCTACAGTAAATCCTGGATCAGCTGTGCGGATGGTGTGACTGTCTGCTAAAGCTTTGTTAAAGTTGTCACGCACATACTCATATGCCTTTGGAGAGTAAAAGTGCAGTGTGGTGGCAAACTGCTTATAAAATATAAAATAGCATTTTATTGGTGAGGTTCCCCAATCCAAGCGTCCTACAGAGTAGCATCAGCTGTAGAGGGAGGAGACGAGCGCATTATGGAGAGGAGCGCACCAGAGGGGGCGAGCTGGGGGAGAGATGCACAACCTGAGAAAAAGGAAATCCCAGTTTAAAATATGTCTCCTCCTAACTAACATAACAGCAACATGTTGTGTGTAACGCTGGTCTCCTGCATTAACACCTTCCTTTCAAAGGTGTTAAATACAGACACAGTCATAATCACCGCAATTTTTGTCAGGTTTTGTAAATTTTTAGGACAAATTCTCAATGAGCGTCATTACATTTACAATATGATCAACTTGTGACTGTTGAATTGGTAGTGTGTGGAAGCCAATGCAGAACATTTAGCACGTTTAAGCGGCATGATGCTCGGTTAATATTGCATTACACCGCCGCCGGTTGTTGATGTTTGCGTTCACGTTCGGTTAGTCTCTTAAATCAGTAACAGTTATATTAAATCAGATCATACCTTTAGTTTTATCTGGATAGCTAGAGAAATATTCTACCCTCGTATATAGTATTATGAATTTCAGCCTGCACGGTTAAAGTAAAACCTATTACTCTCTGGGTATAGCCCACTTATCACTCAGACTGTAAACATGTACACATTAGTAATGATACAGACCAGATTACAATTATTTGGCTTTGTTTTTGCCCGAGATACTTTTTTGAGACCTTACCAGACGTATTTATTTTTTGCTGTAAAATAACTGTACAGTCAATGAACCGCATCTGTGAGCGGATTTTATATTACGATTCTTGGTTTTAAATTCAATTTCAATCACAATAACAATATAACAATATCAAGAAACATAGCATGTCAGTTATTAGGTTTGCTCATTTTAAAAAATAAAATAAAAAGATAAATCATGCCGGATAAGTAACCTAGCTTTACAACATTTCAGCTAACCTTAGACTGCTTATGTGTTAGCTAGCTAGATAACGACTTTAACCAACCAATGACACATAAATCTTAAAAACTGCAAAGATCCCTTAGCTCCCACAGGTCGGTTAGAACAGTTTCCTGCAGAACAACTCATTTTGCCAGCTCAAAAAAGACGAAAAAACTGAACGGAAAAATTCAATGGCGTCTCGGCTTTCCTTCCCTACGTAACTTTTGCTATTCACAAAGAGAGCTATGCAAGATCGGCGGCTGTCAATCATCGTCAAATATGACATAAAATCCCGTTTTTCAACTTCAAATAACTTATTTAAAACAAACTTCACAGAAAAATGAGCACTTGAACACAATGTAGGGTGATAATAACTAATGATCACAGCAGAGTTTAGGTTTGGAAAAAAATTATGTGACGAGTATTTTAACTTTACAGTTTGACCCACATCCCATCTGTTATCATTGAGGAGGCGGGGTTTATGACCTATACTCCAGCCAGTCAGCAGGGGGAGCTCTAAAAATAAAAGCTTCACTAGACCAGGGACCTTGTCCCATCCATTATTTTTACAGTCTATGGGTAGGACTCACAAAAACTCTGAGTTCTTTGGTCAGATCCGTGACCATCTTGAAAGTCGTTGTTTTGACAGACGGATCACTGACTCCCGAGGAGACGATGAGTGAGGCAGCACAGCCTACTCCTTCAACCAGCACCCTTACTCACTACATCTGTGAGCAGGAAGAGGACCAGTAAGGAGGACATGATGGAGGCGTTTCTAAACCTGCAGAAAAAGCAACACAAGGACAAAACATGGGAATAACATGCTAAATAGTGGTTCAACTATACTTCGTTAGGCTCACAGACGTTTTAATAACATGTTCACTGTTGGTTAATGTATTTAAAGAGTTTAATTTGTCGTACAGCTCTTAGTTTGTATATGCTAATTAGGCAAACTTCAAGCTAGAGCATCCGTGTGGTTTCTCGTGGTCCGCTGTATTTTCTCCTTCCCTTTAAAGGTGTGCATGTTGAAGCCCAGTCGTATGAAGTTGCTGTACTGAATGTATTTTATTTTACACAGGCATGTGAGCTCTTTCTTTGTTCTTGTAGTTAACAGATATATTTGATCACAAATTATTTTGTTATTTTAATATAACGTGAAGTGTACCGTATAAGAAGATTAGTTTAGCTGTTTAAGCACATTTTCGGTTTTGACAAAAACACAAAATTGCCACTGTTGAGTGAGAAATAAGCTGAAATACAATTTATACTTTTTATTTAGTTTTCGTTCTCGTTTATAAAAGAATGTCACAGCACACCCGTATGCATTGTGTGAGACGGCCTGAGACCCCGCTGAGGAGAGGTGTGCATGTTGAAGCCCAGTCGTATGAAGTTGCTGTACTGAATGTATTTTATTTTACACAGGCAGATGGTGTGAAAATTAATTTTCTCCAGTTGGCAAGGAAGTTTTTGGTCCTCGTCTCATCATACACAACACAATGCAGAGACATTATAGTAGCATACGGAGCGAGAGATGGATGGCTTGTAGTCTAGTCTGCTGTATGTATATTGAAGTTCCTTTTTTACTGTTTACGTTTTTAAATATTTTATTTGCATGCTGTATTTTATTTAGTTTATTTTAGATAAAAATTTTCACTAAGTTGCACTAAGTTGTTTTAAATGTTCACTGCAATTAAAAAAGTTTTGGCAATTGACTAATCTGAGTGATTTGTAAAACTCCAGGAGGTATAACATTAAGCAGAATTCTTACTTATTCCGATTAGTCATGATTTCATTAATATACGGAGAGAGATGCAGATTATTTTACATTTTATTGGTGCTTGAACTTCCCTCCGGATGAACATATATATATATGAACTCCGTTATCAGCTTTACCAGTTCGGTTGAATGTCATCCTAACTGAACAATCGGTTCCAGAAGAGGTTAAAATGTCAATGAAGGAGACACCTTGTACAACCACAGGACGGGAACAGACCGGACATGTGACCCAAGGATCAGTGTGGTGAACAACACTCATAACGTTTCCCTTTTAATGGCGTTAGCATGATCAGCGGAGTCTCTCTTTAATGTCGTTAGCATGATCTCCCTTTAATGGCTTTAGCATGATCAGTGGAGGCTTTGCTAATGCGTTTGAAATGATGAGAAGACAAAATGTCTGTCAGCAGAAAGGAGTTTATTTAGAGTCAGATTTCAACAGTTTATTCTGGAAAACATTTTGATTCAAAGTTCAGTGTTTAAGTTTCAGTTTTTACATTTTATAATCACTTTGTTTTAAAGTTATTAAATTTATTTCACGTTGCAGTCGAACCTCATGTCAGCGTGAAACAGGTTCGTGACGCTGTGTCAGTTAACATCGTATGCTGGAGGCTCCGGAACAGTAAGTCCCTCTTTATGGAGGTTCACCATCTGCAAAACAACACAGCACCATCACAACCCAAACCAGATCCAGGACCACAACCTGGACCAGGAACAAAACCTGGACTAGGAACAGATTTAATAGCTGTGTCCCATTCCAGCGGCCGCAGCCTTCGAAGGCCGAGGTCTTCTCGGTCTACGGAGGACGTGGCTCTGAGCGGTCTACGAAATGAGACGGTCTTGTCTACGAGAGGACTTCCTACTTGCGTCACTAACTGTTCTGTCTCCTAGCAACCCTGACAGCGTTCGTTTTGACGTTTTTTGACAGATCACTTAGGCCAACGTTTTTCCTTTTCCTTTTGTCTTTTCCATCTCATTAATTAACTTTCTTTTCTAACTTAGCTACTTATTAATTTAATTTTAGTCAAATCAAATGGAACCTCTAGAGATTGTAACTTTATTTATTTTGTTTATTCAATTATTGATAAGAGAGAGAGAGATGGATTTTAGCCTGTTTGAATCCCATTTTTTGATTTTTGATAATCTACACAATAGAGGTTAAATTTTGTGTATACTGTGAAGCAGGGTTGTAATAATACTCTTCATACTGATACTACCATTAGGTAATTTTTTTGAAACACAACAAACACACACACACATCAGTTAGTCTATGCACACACACACACACACACACACACACACACACACACACACACACACACATCAGTTAGTCTCTGCACACACACACACACACACACACACACACACACACACACACACACACACACACACACACACACACACACATCAGTTAGTCTCTGCACACACACACATCCCTCACAGCTGAACACAAAAACATATACAGTCGGGCTGGAGGAACTCACCTATCTGCAACAGTTACAGGTAGCCTTACAGGCGAACGCTGAGACGGTGATGGAAACAATGAACTCCAATAATTGAAACACGGCCAGGACCCCCGAGACACCCTGCATCTGATTCTGCAACACACACAGACAGACAGACACACACACACACACACACACACACACACACACACACACACACACACACACTGTCTCAGTGTCATTAGCGTGCTTTGTTCTTTGTCTGCTTGCTGTGTTGCATAAATATAAATAAAGTTTTATTGACCGTGCCTGCAGCAGCTAACTGATGCTGACCTTTGAACTCTGAAGTAGGTTACTTATCATTTGACAACAGCCTGCCTTAATGAAGCTACCTGTTTTTTATCACCTGATGGATGTGACTCACGCTGAATCATCATTTATTGTTTGATAATTTTTCATGTTTATGGTCTGGGGCTCAGTTACAGTCACGTAGGCATGTTGACCTACATCTCCTCCCCAGCAACATTTCCCAATGGATGCTCCCCCCGTTTTCCTGCAGACTTCAAGGAGCTGACCCTGACCACAATAAACTGCAAACTGTCTCCTCCAGAACTCCCAGAAGACCCCCAGTCCTCTAAAAGACATGAAGAAGAATGGAGGTCTGACCAGACATGGAGCTGATCAGACGTGGAGCTGTTTGGTGTCTACTTATTCTGAAATCTGAGAAAAAAGAAAGCAAACTAAATACCGTGTAGGGGCAGTAGTAGCAAAACTGTATTGTAGCGTCCAAAGTGTACAGGATGATGGCCGTACCCGACGCCATCGAGGCAACCACGTTAAACCCAAGAGTGGTCTTCACCTGGAAGGGAGCAGACGACACGCCAGACGACATGAGAAGTGAAGCATGCTGGGAGATTTTAAGTTATTATCATGATGCTAACATTACCAAGGCTTCATTGGTGTCACTGCCCTCCAGTGGAGAACAGCAGCTACTGACAGGAAACAGGAAGTTACTCACCAGGCAGCGGTTGAAAGATTTCCCAGCAGCCACTGTGAGAGAGCCGGCTGTGATGTACTGAGAACATCAGATACAAATAAAACACTTTAATATTTAAAAAGTGATTAGTATATTCAGAAAGATTTCAAAGATGTGGAAAACATTATCAAACTTTAAAATCTACATTTTTCAATATTTAAAAATAAATATTTTAACTTTTAATGTTTTGTTTAAAATGTGTTTATAACATGAAACATGACATTCTATTCGCACAGGTGCGTATGCACCTAACAGCCGTCCTGGAGTCTGTGGGTGGGGTCCTGGAAATCCTGGGAACTCTATAGATCTACTGGGGGATTCAAACCTGGGCTGGGGAAAAAGGTTGCTGGAGAGCGGGAAGTCGGGTGCGACTGATTTCACCTGCTCCCACTGCAACCTTCGACCACGGATAAGCAGCAGAAAATGGACGGAACTTTATAATTAAAGTTTAAATAAATTATAAAAATCTGTAAAAACTCACAAACACAGCTCCCCATACGAAGAAACCACTGTACGACACCATAAAGGATGGTTGGGTGGCAAACGTGACAATCCCGAACAAAAACACCATCGCACCAATAATGATCTGCACCGTCTGCAGAGGCCACAGAAAAAGAGGAAGAGGAGGAAGAGGAACCTTGATGAAAAGGGGGCACAGCTTCGAAAGAATCAAACTGACACTTTGAGAGAAAATCAAAAAAAAGATTTCATCTTTGATTTAGGTGTCTGTCACATGTTTATAATCTAAGAGACTTCCTCGGAGGTTTACAACATGAAACACCTGAGAAACACACAGATTTCACAATATAATAATGAACTAAAACTGGAGAAAATTCGGATCACCTGGTCAGTGTCAAACTCACCCCGACAGCAAGCAGGTGTGCCCGGCTGAACGTCTGCATCCCCTCACACACCTGCTGCCCTTGGTGCTGAGAATTAGGAGGGTACACCTGGGTGACTACCAGCATTCCACCTGCTGAGGCTGACACTGACGAAGTCATGGTCCTGGTTTGACAGATCTCTGGTCTGAATCTGGTTTAACAGTCTTAGGTGAGTCGATGGTTCAGGTGAGTCGATGGTTCAGGTGAGTCGATGGTTAGGGTGACTGACTTGAGTTCTCACCTGCAGCTTCCTAATCAGACTGAAAAACTGTCCGAGGTTAATGATTCATCACTTTGTACTCTGATGTCACTCTGTAATAAACACCTACTTGTGTGTGTGTGTGTGTGTGTGTGTGTGTGTGTGTGTGTGTGTGTGTGTGTGTGTGTGTGTGTGTGTTCACCTTTAAATTTACAATCATAAAAATCCTTCCTTGCGGCTCACTTCACCATGTAAAAGAGAGGAGCGGCTGGCCTTACGGCAGTCCTTCGGCACGGTACACATCATGCACGAGCACAAGCAGGAAATTAGGTATAATCACTGCGACCCCTCCTCTCGACAATCATTTTAAACAATGGTGGCAAAGGGTTCACGTTGGTGCGATGCGGAGGTAGAGACCTTATTGGAAATTTGGGCGGATTCCAATATCCAGGGTCAATTGGGTAGGACCAGTGGGCGCGCACTGTAGCTGTTCCCACTCAACATTCTTGAAGCCAAAATACGCCCCTTACGGGCGCTTCCATCTTGCGATTTTGACGTCATTTGGAGCCAGAGTCTGCGCTGTAGGGTCCGGGGGCAGGGGCCCCGGTAACACGCCCCACCCATTTAGCGTACTGCCCTGATGACTTACGCAGCCCAGCTACGCCGAAAGCGCTCTGCCGGTCTACGAGTCTTATGAAGAAATGTGTAAGTACAACAAACCACCGTATTTAAAGTCTAATATTTAAACACACTGTTTTAAAAAATCCTGCTATTTTGATCATTATTGAAAATACGTGGGCTGCTGGGTCCTCTGTTTCTGCCGAAATCGTTCTATATTTAAGCTAGGTTAGCATCACAGACCGTGGGCTACAGGTGGTAAGATATGTTGTATTTTGTTAGAAACTGATAGTCTACAATGTGATTCATGTCTGCTTTTCTAATATGTTTAAGTAAACAGTAATTCAGTTGTTTTTGTATCTTTATTTAGGCAAAGAAGAGATAAAAGCAGCTGGTCTGATATCTTCCACAGAGGTGAAGCGTAAGTTAAAATCATCTGTTAAAAGTTATATATCCTGTGATTTTTTTTTGAAGTTTCATAAGAGGATTGTCAAAACAAGATATTGTTAACAATACAGTCTTCTAAAATAAAATAAAAATCACACTGAGTCATACACCAGCTAAATGTTAAATAGGAAGGTGATGTTTTCTTTTCCATTTTACAATCAACTGAACCTAAAAATGACTCATTTCAACCTTTGTCTGCACACCTGTTACAGAGGTCAGGGTGGGGTCACATAGTTTGAAGGAACCTCCTCCTTTTTTCACCTGTGCTTGGAGTAAGAGCTGTGCCCGATGCTCTGCTCATCCACTGTGGTAGAAATGACCTTACACCAGCAGCTCTCCCAGATGAAGAGTCCTCTCTGCCATCACCCAGAGGAGCTGATCGACGTCTGAAGAAGGTGGACAGAGTCTGGTGCTTTGTGACAGTGAACAGTGAGAAGGCTACCATAGTCATCCTCAGAGAAAACACAGAGATCCTGGTCAATATTCAATGGTGCTATTTTCTTTACATGATGTTGCCCTGTGTTTGAAAGGCCAAATGCTGGAGGGTTGTGTTGGATTTGATTTTTCCATCATATTTTAACAGTCAAACAATCATCCAGGATCTCTAAACTTTATTAGATTTTTGTTGGGATTTCTTTGTTAAATTATTTTTTATACTTTCTCCCAGCAATTCGACCTGATGGTCTCCCTTACTTATTTTCCACGTGGTTAATGAAGCCAGGGGTTGTTTTTTTTTCATAAAATGTTTAAATAAACTTTTTTAAAATCTGAATTGACTTTCTCTGATTAACTGGAGCACTACAAAATGTTGGTCACAGTAAAATAATTTAGCAGTTAAGTTTATAGTTCACATTTGAAAAGGCCTTGAACTGACATTAATTTCTTCTTGACCAACAACAGCAAAGCTAACAGACGAGCTCAGCTTGTCACAGCCGGGCTCGTCTGAGATAATTGGCCTTCAAACTTATTTAAAATTAAACATCTAAAGCCAATAAGCATAGCAAGATACGCATGAGATTCCATTTCAATTTATTCAATCAAAGACTTGTCAAACAGTCTGGCAGTCTGGCTGCATCATGGTCACCTACAGGAACACCACAGAAATGCATTTAAAGTACTTTAGTTTATTTATCAGAGGATGTACTGTATGCAAAGTAGAATTTTTAGCTGTAATTCCTCAAAAAGATTTGAGACTGCTTTGTTATTTGAGAGCACAGATTGTTTCTTTTCCCTTCTCTCTGTTTGCCTGTACATGACCTTTTAGCGCTGTAAAAGATGCTACAGTAAATCCTGGATCAGCTGTGCGGATGGTGTGACTGTCTGCTAAAGCTTTGTTAAAGTTGTCACGCACATACTCATATGCCTTTGGAGAGTAAAAGTGCAGTGTGGTGGCAAACTGCTTATAAAATATAAAATAGCATTTTATTGGTGAGGTTCCCCAATCCAAGCGTCCTACAGAGTAGCATCAGCTGTAGAGGGAGGAGACGAGCGCATTATGGAGAGGAGCGCACCAGAGGGGGCGAGCTGGGGGAGAGACGCACAACCTGAGAAAAAGGAAATCCCAGTTTAAAATATGTCTCCTCCTAACTAACGTAACAGCAACATGTTGTGTGTAACGCTGGTCTCCTGCATTAACACCTTCCTTTCAAAGGTGTTAAATACAGACACAGTCATAATCACCGCAATTTTTGTCAGGTTTTGTAAATTTTTAGTACAAATTCTCAATGAGCGTCATTACATTTACAATATGATCAACTTGTGACTGTTGAATTGGTGTGTGTGGAAGCCAATGCAGAACATTTAGCATGTTTAAGCGGCATGATGCTCGGTTAATATTGCATTACACCGCCGCCGGTTGTTGATGTTTGCGTTCACGTTCGGTTAGTCTCTTAAATCAGTAACAGTTATATTAAATCAGATCATACCTTTAGTTTTATCTGGATAGCTAGAGAAATATTCTACCCTCGTATATAGTATTATGAATTTCAGCCTTCACGGTTAAAGTAAAACCTATTACTCTCTGGGTATAGCCCACTTATCACTCAGACTGTAAACATGTACACATTAGTAATGATACAGACCAGATTACAATTATTTGGCTTTGTTTTTGCCCTAGATACTTTTTTGAGACCTTACCAGACGTATTTATTTTTTGCTGTAAAATAACTGTACAGTCAATGAACCGCATCTGTGAGCGGATTTTATATTACGATTCTTGGTTTTAAATTCAATTTCAATCACAATAACAATATAACAATATCAAGAAACATAGCATGTCAGTTATTAGGTTTGCTCATTTTAAAAAATAAAATAAAAAGATAAATCATGCCGGATAAGTAACCTAGCTTTACAACATTTCAGCTAACCTTAGACTGCTTATGTGTTAGCTAGCTAGATAACGACTTTAACCAACCAATGACACATAAATCTTAAAAACTGCAAAGATCCCTTAGCTCCCACAGGTCGGTTAGAACAGTTTCCTGCAGAACAACTCATTTTGCCAGCTCAAAAAAGACGAAAAAACTGAACGGAAAAATTCAATGGCGTCTCGGCTTTCCTTCCCTACGTAACTTTTGCTATTCACAAAGAGAGCTATGCAAGGTCGGCGGCTGTCAATCATCGTCAAATATGACATAAAATCCCGTTTTTCAACTTCAAATAACTTATTTAAAACAAACTTCACAGAAAAATTAGCACTTGAACACAATGTAGGGACAAAACATGGGAATAACATGCTAAATAGTGGTTCAACTATACTTCGTTAGGCTCACAGACGTTTTAATAACATGTTCACTGTTGGTTAATGTATTTAAAGAGTTTCATTTGTCGTACAGCTCTTAGTTTGTATATGCTAATTAGGCAAACTTCAAGCTAGAGCATCCGTGTGGTTTCTCGTGGTCCGCTGTATTTTCTCCTTCCCTTTAAAGGTGTGCATGTTGAAGCCCAGTCGTATGAAGTTGCTGTACTGAATGTATTTTATTTTACACAGGCATGTGAGCTCTTTCTTTGTTCTTGTAGTTAACAGATATATTTGATCACAAATTATTTTGTTATTTTAATATAACGTGAAGTGTACCGTATAAGAAGATTAGTTTAGCTGTTTAAGCACATTCGGTTTTGACAAAAACACAAAATTGCCATTGTTGAGTAAGAAATAAGCTGAAATACAATTTATACTTTTTATTTAGTTTTCGTTCTCGTTTATAAAAGAATGTCACAGCACACCCGTATGCATTGTGTGAGACGGCCTGAGACCCCGCTGAGGAGAGGTGTGCATGTTGAAGCCCAGTCGTATGAAGTTGCTGTACTGAATGTATTTTATTTTACACAGGCAGATGGTGTGAAAATTAATTTTCTCCAGTTGGCAAGGAAGTTTTTGGTCCTCGTCTCATCATACACAACACAATGCAGAGACATTATAGTAGCATACGGAGCGAGAGATGGATGGCTTGTAGTCTAGTCTGCTGTATGTATATTGAAGTTCCTTTTTTACTGTTTACGTTTTTAAATATTTTATTTGCATGCTGTATTTTATTTAGTTTATTTTAGATAAAAATTTTCACTAAGTTGCACTAAGTTGTTTTAAATGTTCACTGCAATTAAAAAAGTTTTGGCAATTGACTAATCTGAGTGATTTGTAAAACTCCAGGAGGTATAACATTAAGCAGAATTCTTACTTATTCCGATTAGTCATGATTTCATTAATATACGGAGAGAGATGCAGATTATTTTACATTTTATTGGTGCTTGAACTTCCCTCCGGATGAACATATATATATATGAACTCCGTTATCAGCTTTACCAGTTCGGTTGAATGTCATCCTAACTGAACAATCGGTTCCAGAAGAGGTTAAAATGTCAATGAAGGAGACACCTTGTACAACCACAGGACGGGAACAGACCAGACATGTGACCCAAGGATCAGTGTGGTGAACAACACTCATAACGTTTCCCTTTAATGGCATTAGCATGATCAGCGGAGTCTCCCTTTAATGGCGTTAGCATGATCTCCCTTTAATGGCTTTAGCATGATCAGTGGAGGCTTTGCTAATGCGTTTGAAATGATGAGAAGACAAAATGTCTGTCAGCAGAAAGGAGTTTATTTAGAGTCAGATTTCAACAGTTTATTCTGGAAAACATTTTGATTCAAAGTTCAGTGTTTAAGTTTCAGTTTTTACATTTTATAATCACTTTGTTTTAAAGTTATTAAATTTATTTCACGTTGCAGTCGAACCTCATGTCAGCGTGAAACAGGTTCGTGACGCTGTGTCAGTTAACATCGTATGCTGGAGGCTCCGGAACAGTAAGTCCCTCTTTATGGAGGTTCACCATCTGCAAAACAACACAGCACCATCACAACCCAAACCAGATCCAGGACCACAACCTGGACCAGGAACAAAACCTGGACTAGGAACAGATTTAATAGCTGTGTCCCATTCCAGCGGCCGCAGCCTTCGAAGGCCGAGGTCTTCTCGGTCTACGGAGGACGTGGCTCCGAGCGGTCTCCGAAATGAGACGGTCTTGTCTACGAGAGGACTTCCTACTTGCGTCACTAACTGTTCTGTCTCCTAGCAACCCTGACAGCGTTCGTTTTGACGTTTTTTGACAGATCACTTAGGCTAACGTTTTTCCTTTTCCTTTTGTCTTTTCCATCTCATTAATTAACTTTCTTTTCTAACTTAGCTACTTATTAATTTAATTTTAGTCAAATCAAATGGAACCTCTAGAGATTGTGACTTTATTTATTTTGTTTATTCAATTATTGATGAGAGAGAGAGAGATGGATTTTAGCCTGTTTGAATCCCATTTTTTGATTTTTGATAATCTACACAATAGAGGTTAAATTTTGTGTATACTGTGAAGCAGGGTTGTAATAATACTCTTCATACTGATACTACCATTAGGTAATTTTTCTTAGTTCCATCCGAAAATTCCATTTCCCTAAAGTGCCAGACTAACTGTAGGTATTTTGGGATAATGAAGCTATGAGGATTGGTTGAAGTGCAAGCCCAGTTGCTTCCAATTTACTCTTGCATTAGTCTACTGATATTCTTACATTTCTTTCCTGTGAGAAACTACTAGCAGTGGCTCCTTGATACTTAGTAATCACTGGGACTGTAGTTTTCTGTGGATTTAGTCACAGCATTTTATTTATAATTTTAAATATTCAAACAAGTCTGGTTATTTTCTGGTCTCTAAGGTAGGTAGCTGGTACAGTAAATAATGTGCAGTCTAAATATTTTCTTGGGGGAGGAAAAGCAGCATGTGTGACAGCGTTGAAGGTCAGATTATTTTCTTGTTATTTAGTTTGCACCTGTAGAGAATCAATTAATCATAAGTCATAATTTAAATCAGTTTCTAAGTTCAATCATTTTTATGCATTCATAAATATAAACAAAATGAACAACATTATTTAAATTAACCAAATGTTTTCAATTTATATACATTTTATGGATTGGCATATTAGATTACCATAAAAACAACAATAATATAATAATAGAAACCATTTATATCTGAATTCAATTTAAATGATTTTCATTAATTATAAAGTACATTAAAGTAACACTAAACAGAGCAAACATAAAAATGAAGAAAATGAATGATTCCTATTTTAATTCAAATATTTTATTTACATCATTTTTCTATCAAACGCTCCAGAAGGGAGAACATCCTCTCCATCTGTGCCTTGCTCTCCTGTGCCCTCTTCTCTGCTGCCTCCCTCTGGAACCGCATGTCCTCTTTGATTAATTGCATCAGTACATCATGATTGTCTCTCTCTCTCTTTCTCTTTCCTCCTCCTGGTCACCCACAGCCTCACTTGGCCCTGGTGTGTCCTCAGGGATGGAGGCAATTAGGACTGGGGGTGAGGTGGAATGCCTCTGTCCCAACACCTCATCCATGAGGACAAACCAGGGCCAAGTTGCGGCAATGGGTTTCCCACTCACGCCCTCTCCTGACCCTGGACACTTGCAATCCTAAGTCTGAATAACGACCAGCTCCCCCCCTCGAACAACGACCAGCTCCCCCCCCCCTGAACAACGACCAGCTCCCCCCCCCTGAACAACGACCAGCTCCCCCCACCCGAACAACGACCAGCTCCCCCCCTGAACAACGACCAGCTCCCCCCCCCCTCCCCCGAACAACGACCAGCTCCCCCCTCCCCCGAACAACGACCAGCTCCCCCCCCCTGAACAACGACCAGCTCCCCCCCCCCGAACAACGACCAGCTCCCCCCCTGAACAACGACCAGCTCCCCCCCCCCTCCCCCGAACAACGACCAGCTCCCCCCCCCCGAACAACCACCAGCTCCCCCCCCCCAACTGAACCTGGTTCTGATTGTGTTTGCTTGAGTCACTGAGCTCTGTAGCGCCTCCTTCAGGGAGGGGGCAGCTGACCTGTGGGGGGGGCGGAGTCACGGAGGCCGACGCAGCTTCGAAAGTGGGAACAGCTTGTGGAGCCATTGAAGCATTTCCAGGAATGATGTAGAACGGCTGCTGCTGAAACACAACAAACACACACACACATCAGTTAGTCTCTGCACACACACACACACACACACACACACACACACACACACACACACACACACACACACACACACTCATCAGTTAGTCTCTGCACACACACACATCCCTCAAACGCTCCAGAAGGGAGAACATCCTCTCCATCTGTGCCTTGCTCTCCTGTGCCCTCTTCTCTGCTGCCTCCCTCTAGAACCGCATGTCCTCTTTGATTAATTGCATCAGTTCATCATGATTGTCTCTCTCTCTCTTTCCTCTCCTCCTCCTGGTCACCCACAGCCTCACTTGGCCCTGGTGTGTCTTCAGGGATGGAGGCAATTAGGACAGGGGGTGAGGTGGAATGCCTCTGTCCCAACACCTCATCCATGAGGACAAACCAGGGCCAAGTTGCGGCAATGGGTTTCCCACTCACGCCCTCTCCTGACCCTGGACACTTGCAATCCTAAATCTGAACAACGACCAGCTCCCCCCCCCTGAACAACGACCAGCTCCCCCCCCCCGAACAATGACCAGCTCCCCCCCTCGAACAACGACCAGCTCCCCCCCTCGAACAACGACCAGCTCCCCCCCCTGAATAACGACCAGCTCCCCCCCCCCGAACAACGACCAGCTCCCCCCCGAACAACGACCAGCTCCCCCCCCGAACAACGACCAGCTCCCTCTCCTGAATAACGACCAGCTCCCCCCCTCGAACAACGACCAGCTCCCCCCCCTGAATAACGACCAGCTCCCCCCCCTGAATAACGACCAGCTCCCCCCCCTGAATAACGACCAGCTCCCCCCCCGAACAACGACCAGCTCCCCCCCGAACAACGACCAGCTCCCCCCCGAATAACAACCAGCTCCCCCCCCCGAACAACGACCAGCTCCCCCCCCCGAACAACGACCAGCTCCCCCTCCTGAATAACGACCAGCTCCCCCCCCCGAACAACAACCAGCTCCCCCCCCGAACAACGACCAGCTCCCCCTCCTGAATAACGACCAGCTCCACCCCCCAAACAACGACCAGCTCCCCCCCGAACAACGACCAGCTCCCCCCCGAACAACGACCAGCTCCCCCCCGAATAACAACCAGCTCCCCCCCCGAACAACGACCAGCTCCCCCCCGAATAACAACCAGCTCCCCCCGAACAACGACCAGCTCCCCCTCCTGAATAACGACCAGCTCCCCCCCTCCGAACAACGACCAGCTCCCCCCCGAACAACGACCAGCACCTGCACCCCCCCGAACAATGACCAGCGCCCCCTCCTGAATAACGACCAACTCCCCCCCCGAATAACAACCAGCTCCCCCCCCGAACAACGACCAGCTCCCCCTCCTGAATAACGACCAACTCCCCCCCCGAATAACAACCAGCTCCCCCCCCGAACAACGACCAGCTCCCCCTCCTGAATAACGTCAAGCTCCCCCCCCCCGAACAACAACCAGCTCCCCCCCCGAACAACGACCAGCTCCCCCTCCTGAATAACGACCAACTCCCCCCCCGAATAACAACCAGCTCCCCCCCCGAACAACGACAAGCTCCCCCCCCGAACAACGACCAGCTCCCCCCGAACAACGACAAGCTCCCCCCCCGAACAACGACCAGCTCCCCCCGAACAACGACCAGCTCCCCCTCCTGAATAACGACCAGCTCCCCCCCTCCGAACAACGACCAGCTCCCCCCCGAACAACGACCAGCACCTGCACCCCCCCGAACAATGACCAGCGCCCCCCCGAATAACAACCATATCCCCCCGCCCCTGAACAACGTCAAGCTCCCCCCCCCGAACAACGACCAGCTCCCCCCCCGAACAACGACCAGGACCTGCACCCCCCTGAACAATGACCAACTCCCCCCCCCCCCCCCCCCCCCCCCCCCAACTGAACCTGGTTCTGATTGTGTTTGCTTGAGTCACTGAGCTCTGTAGCGCCTCCTTCAGGGAGGGGGCAGCTGACCTGTGGGGGGGGCAGAGTCACGGAGGCCGACGCAGCTTCGAAAGTGGGAACAGCTTGTGGACCCATTGAAGCATTTCCAGGAATGATGTAGAACGGCTGCTGCTGAAACACAACAAACACACACACACATCAGTTAGTCTCTGCACACACACACACACACACACACACACACACACACACACACACACACACACACACACACACACACACACACCAAACACACACATCAGTTAGTCTCTGCACACACACACATCCCTCACAGCTGAACACAAAAACATATACAGTCGGGCTGGAGGAACTCACCTGTCTGCCACAGTTACAGGTAGCCTTACAGGCGAACGCTGAGACGGTGATGGAAACAATGAACTCCAATAAATGGAACACGGCCAGGACCCCCGAGATACCGTGCATCTGATTCTACAACACACACAGACAGACACACACACACACACACACACACACACACACACACACACACACACACACTGTAATTACGTCGTCGTGTCTCAGTGTCATTAGCGTGCTTTGTTCTTTGTCTGCTTGCTGTGTTGCATAAATATAAATAAAGTTTTATTGACCGTGCCTGCAGCAGCTAACTGATGCTGACCTTTGAACTCTGAAGTAGGTTACTTATCATTTGACAACAGCCTGCCTTAATGAAGCTACCTGTTTTTTATCACCTGATGGATGTGACTCACACGCTGAATCATCATTTATTGTTTATGGTCTGGGGCTCAGTTACAGTCACGGGAGGCATGTTGACCTACATCTCCTCCCCAGCAACATTTCCCAATGGATGGTCAACAACCAGCTCCCCCCCCCCCCCAAACAAGGACCAGCCCACCCCCCCCCCCCCCCCCCCCCCGAACAATGGAGTTGGAGGTCTGACCAGACATGGAGCTGATCAGACGTGGAGCTGTTTGGTGTCTACTTATTCTCAAATCTGAGAAAAAAGAAAGCAAACTAAATACCAGGTAGGGGCAATCGTAGCAAAACCATATTGTAGCGTCCATAGTGTACAGGATGATGGCCGTACCCGACGCCACCGAGGCAACCACGTTAAACCCCAGAGTGGTGTTTACCTGGAAGGGAGCAGACGACACGCCAGACGACATGAGAAGTGAAGCATGCTGGGAGATTTTAAGTTATTAACATGATGCTAACATTACCAAGGCTTCATTGGTGTCACTGCCCTCCAGTGGAGAACAGCAGCTACTGACAGGAAACAGGAAGTTACTCACCAGGCAGCGGTTGAAAGATTTCCCAGCAGCCACTGTGAGAGAGCCGGCTGTGATGTACTGAGAACATCAGATAAAAATAAAACACTTTAATATTTAAAAAGTGATTAGTATATTCAGAAAGATTTCAAAGATGTGGAAAACATTATCAAACTTTAAAATCTACATTTTTCAATATTTGAAAATAAATATTTTAACTTTTAATGTTTTGTTTAAAATGTGTTTATAACATGAAACATGACATTCTATTCGCACAGGTGCGTATGCACCTAACAGCCGTCCTGGAGTCTGTGGGTGGGGTCCTGGAAATCCTGGGAACTCTATAGATCTACTGGGGGATTCAAACCTGGGCTGGGGAAAAAGGTTGCTGGAGAGCAGGAAGTCGGGTGCGACTGATTTCACCTGCTCCCACTGCAACCTTCGACCACGGATAAGCAGCAGAAAATGGACGGAACTTTATAATTAAACTTTAAATAAATTATAAAAATCTGTAAAAACTCACAAACGCAGCTCCCCATACGAAGAAACCACTGTACACCGCCAGAAAGAATGGTTGGGTGGCAACCATGGCAACCCCGAACAAAAACACCATCGCACCAATAATGATCTGCACCGTCTGCAGAGGCCACAGAAAAAGAGGAAGAGGAGGAAGAGGAACCTTGATGAAAAGGGGGAACAGCTTCGAAAGAATCAAACTGACACTTTGAGAGAAAAGCAAAAAAAAGATTTCATCTTTGATTTAGGTGTCTGTCACATGTTTATAATCTAAGAGACTTACTGCTCTGATGACATATCACATGACTGTCATCAAAGATATAAAACATTTATTTGTGAACTCAGAGATTCTGTTCAGGTTTTATCACTTGGAGGTTTACAACATGAAACACCTGAGAAACACACAGATTTCACAATATAATAATGAACTAAAACTGGAGAAAATTCGGATCACCTGGTCAGTGTCAAACTCACCCCGACAGCAAGCGGGTGTGCCCGGCTGAACGTCTGCATCCCCTCACACACCTGCTGCCCTTGGTGCTGAGAATTAGGAGGGTACACCTGGGTGACTACCAGCACTCCACCTGCTGAGGCTGACACTGACGAAGTCATGGTCCTGGTTTGACAGATCTCTGGTCTGAATCTGGTTTAACAGTCTTAGGTGAGTCGATGGTTAAGGTGAGTCGATGGTTCAGGTGAGCCGAGGGTTCAGGTGACTGACTTGAATTCTCACCTGCAGCTTCCTGATCAGACTGAAAAACTGTCCGAGGTTAATGAATCATCACTTTTTACTCTGATGTCACTCCGTAATAAACACCTACTTTGTGTGTGTGTGTGTGTCAATGGTAAATGGTAAATGGACATAACTACTCAAAGCGCTTTTACACTGCATGTCACACCTGCCCATTCATACACTGATGGTAGTATCATCCATCAGAAGTAACTAATCCTATTAATACACCCCCACCGAAGCAGCGGGAGCAATTCGAGGTTAAGTGTCTTGCCCAAGGAGACATCGGACATGCTGCCCAGCTGGGAACCCTCGACCTTCCGGTTGGGAGGCGACGACTCTACCAACTGAGCCACTGCCGCCCCTTACGATCATAAAAATCCTTCCTCTGCTTCGTTTCCTCGTTTCGTCTTTCCTCTGCTTTGTTTCCTCATTTCCTCTCTCCTCGGCTTTGTTTCCTCGTTTTCGTCTTTCCTCTGCTTCGTTTCCTCATTTCCTCTCTCCTTGGCATCGTTTCCTCATTTCCTCTTCGTTTCCTCTTCGTTTCCTTGTTTCCTCTCTCCTTGGCTTCGTTTCCTCACGTCTCTCCGTGGATCTCTGGTGGGAGGGGCTAAGACCCAAGTGAGGGAAGCAAGTGAAGTAAACGTGGATGTAATTTAAGAGACATGAGAAGTAGCCTTTGTCTCACCTGTGTCTTTTGTCTCACATGCATCTTGTTAGTCTCATCTGTGTCTTTAGTCTCACCTGTCTTTAGTCTCACCTGTGTCTTTAGTCTCGCCTGTGTCTTTAGTCTCACCTGTGTCTTTAGTCTCGCCTGTCTCTTTAGTCTCACCTGTCTTTAGTCTCACCTGTGTCTTTAGTCTCGCCTGTGTCTTTAGTCTCACCTGTCTCTTTAGTCTCACCTGTCTTTAGTCTCACCTGTGTCTTTAGTCTCGCCTGTGTCTTTAGTCTCACCTGTCTCTTTAGTCTCACCTGTCTTTAGTCTCACCTGTGTCTTTAGTCTCGCCTGTCTCTTTAGTCTCACCTGTGTCTTTAGTCTCGCCTGTGTCTTTAGTCTCACCTGTTTCTTTAGTCTCAGCTGTCTTTAGTCTCCCCTGTTTCTTTAGTCTCAGCTGTCTTTAGTCTCACCTGTTTCTTTAGTCTCACCTGTGTCTTTAGTCTCACCTGTCTCTTTAGTCTCACCTGTTTCTTTAGTCTCAGCTGTCTTTAGTCTCACCTGTGTCTTTAGTCTCCCCTGTGTCTTTAGTCTCACCTGTTTCTTTAGTCTCAGCTGTCTTTAGTCTCACCTGTGTCTTTAGTCTCACCTGTCTCTTTAGTCTCAGCTGTCTTTAGTCTCCCCTGTGTCTTTAGTCTCACCTGTGTCTTTAGTCTCAGCTGTCTTTAGTCTCACCTGTGTCTTGTTAGTCTCACCTATGTCTCTTTAGTCTCACCTGTGTCTTGTTAGTCTCACCTATGTCTCGTTAGTCTCACCTGTGTCTTGTTAGTCTCACCTGTGTCGTTTGTCTCACCTGTGTCTTGAGTCTCACCTGTCTCTTTAGTCTCACCTGTGTCTTGTTAGTCTCACTTGTGTCTTTAGTCTTACCTGTGTCTTTAGTCTCACCTGTCTTTAGTCTCACCTGTCTCTTTCGTCTCACCTGTGTCTTTAGTCTCACCTGTCTCTTTAGTCTCACCTGTGTCTTTATTCTCACCTATGTCTCTTTAGTCTCACCTGTCTCTTTAGTCTCACCTGTGTCTTTAGTTTCGCCTGTGTCTTTAGTCTCACCTGTCTTTAGTCTCACTTGTGTCTTTAGTCTCACCTGTCTTTAGTCTCACCTGTGTCTTTAGTCTCGCCTGTGTCTTTAGTCTCACCTGTTTCTCTAGTCTCACCTGTGTCTTTATTCTCACCTGTCTCTCTAGTCTCACCTGTCTTTAGTCTCACCTGTGTCTTTAGTCTCGCCTGTCTTTAGTCTCACCTATGTCTCTTTAGTCTCACCTGTGTCTTTAGTCTCACCTGTGTCTTGGTAGTCTCGCCTGTGTCTTTAGTTTCACCTGTGTCTCTTTAGTCTCACCTGTGTCTTTAGTCTCACCTGTCTCTTTAGTCTCACCTGTTTCTTTAGTCTCACCTGTATATTTAGTCTCACCTGTCTCTTTAGTCTCACCTGTGTCTTGTGTCTCATCTGTGTCTTTCGTCTCACCTGTGTCGTTAGTCTCACCTGTCTCTTTAGTCTCACCTGTCTTTAGTCTCACCTGTGTCTTTAGTCTCGCCTGTGTCTTTAGTCTCACCTGTCTCTCTAGTCTCACCTGTCTTTAGTCTCGCCTGTGTCTTTAGTCTCACCTATGTCTCTTTAGTCTCACATGTGTCTTGTTAGTCTCACCTATGTCTCGTTAGTCTCACCTGTGTCTTGTTAGTCTCACCTGTGTCTTGTTAGTCTCACCTGTGTCTTTAGTCTCACCTGTCTCTTTAGTCTCACCTGTGTCTTGTTAGTCTCACCTGTGTCTTTAGTCTTACCTGTGCCTTTTGTCTCACCTGTGTCTTTTGTCTCACCTGTGTCTTTAGTCTCACCTGTCTCTTTAGTCTCACCTGTGTCTTTAGTCTCACCTGTCTCTTT